>NC_142010.1:126069983-126226521 GCF_049901735.1 Notechis scutatus
AGCGGTGTCCCCCAAGGGAGCATTCTAGGACCCACACTCTTTACATTCTATATAAATGACTTTTGTGATCACCTTATTAGCAACTGCGTCCTCTTCGCTGATGATGTAAAACTATTCAACACCACCATCAATGCTACCGTCCTTCAAAAAAACCTTGATTATGTGTCTGAATGGTCTAACAGTTGGCAACTCCAAATCTTGACCAACAAATGCTCTGTCCTACACATTGGTAAAAAAAATCAATATATCAAATACAAGCTAGGTGGGTATGACCTTGTTGATGGCCCTCACTCTGTCAAGGATCTTGGAGTTCTCATATCAAATGACCTAAGCGCCAAAGCTCACTGCAAGTATTGCCAAAAAGGCTTTAAGAGTCGTAAATTTAATTTTATGAAGCTTCTCCTCTGGTAGTATTGTTTTGCAAACTAGGGCATTCAAAACCTTTGCTAGACCACTACTTGAATTCAGCTCTGCTGTCTGGAATCCACACTGTATATCAGACATAATTACAATTGAGCGAATCCAGAAGTATTTTAACACAAGAGTACTACATTCATCTGTTCGCAACAGAATACCCTACACCACCACTTGAGATTCTAGGCTTAGACAACCTTGAACTAGCCAGCTAAGATTGGACTTAAGCATAGTACATAAAATCATATGTTACAACGTCTTACCAGTTTATGAATATTTCAGGTTTAACCACAACAACACAAGAGCACACAACAGATATAAACTTAGTGTAAACCACTCCAAACTTGATTGCAGGAAGTACGGTTTCAGCAACAGAATGGTCAATGTCTAGAACTCACTACCTGATTCTATTGTCATCTGCTCAAACCCCCACTCCTTTACCCTCAAACTAACTTTTATTGACCTCACCCCATTCCTAAGAGGTCGGTAAGGGGCGTGCATAAACACACAATCATGCCGACCGTCCCTGTCCTATTGTCCCCAATTATTAGTTCCTATTTCTTATATTTAAACTTATGTTTATTCTTATTTCTATTGTATTGTAAGCTTTTGACTAAATAAATAAATAAATAAATAAATAAATAAATAAATAAATAAATAAATAAATAAATAAATAAATATACCACCTCTGCTTTGAAAGATCAATTATATAAATCCAAGGCAGTTCCAATAGTTAGGGTTCCTCTGCTCTCCCCTCAGTAGGTTGGCCAGATTATGAAGATTATTTTTTTCATGTTCACAAATGACCAGTGGATAGGAAAGTGAGGAAACAACCCACTTTAATTTTCATTCTGTAGAGAGGAATACACTGTCTCCTGAGAACTTCCCAATACTTTTTAAAGGTTTTTTGTTTGCAATCAATTAGTTCTCACCATACCCTAATAAGCAGGGACAAAGGCCTGCAACATTTTATTGATTATTGATTGATCAAATTGCTACATTCCCTATCATGACGTGTTCTATGGATTGGTCAATTTAGGATCAATCAAGATCCACATATTCCTGGCATCTGCTCACTAGTTTAGATCAAAGAAGCAGATCCACCTCAGTATATAAAGATGGTAGAGACAGATCGCTCCAATTTTTAAAAAAACAACAACCCTTGATTGCACACATCTGGAAAGCTTCCCTTAGAAAGATACGGAAGTAATTTCAGCACCAGTAATTTATAGTATCTTCTAGAATCACCCAATCATTATTGTGCCAAAATAATAGTAATGAGAACAAAATAATAGTAGCGAGGACAGGCGGTATATCACTTCACAATTGTTGGATGTTGCTATGAGTCACAAGTGTGGAAATGACCTATAACTAATTCATCAACGTACATTCCTCTCATGAACAAAATAACAAAATTAATACTTGTAGCCATATTCCAGTGGGATTTTGTACGGAAGACAGAGAGAGAATCAGTCAGAGAGTGGAAGACTTCAGCTGGATTGAAAACTTGGGGGATAAGAATTATGGGCAGGATTAGTTAGGATAGTGTTTCTTGAACTTTTTGCAATTGTGGATCACTAAATAAATATTTTTTTAAAAAAATGTGGGGATTTCTCACTTAAGTCCCCCTTCCTTTATTTTCATATTTAAGGGCAGAGTAATTCACTGTTTGGTGATAGGATAGTTGTACCCTGTTTCCCCCAAAATACAACCTACTCTGAAAGTAAATCCTAGCTTGATTTTTATTCGTACACCCAATATGAGCTCTATCCCCAAAATAAGCCCTAATTAAGATCCTGCCCACTCAAGTACATGGGTAAAAATTAAGCTAGGGTGCCCTACTACTCACCTTTGGACAGTTGTAGCCAGGCCTCGCACATCCTGACACCTGCCTTGCCGGCCCATTTCTTCTGCAGCAGGCAAGGCTGGCAAGGCTTTCCTGAAGGCCCCTGTAGCTGATAACAAAGCTGTGGATCGATCTGGAGCTCTGTTATCTGCTGCAGAGGCCTTCAGAAAAGCCTTGCCAGCTGCAGAAGATGAAGTTCCTGAAGGCCTCTGACAGCGAAAAGAAGGCCACAGGCAACGCATGCAAGTGAGATTAGTCAGTGGATGACATGTCCCAAAAATAAGACTTGGTGCCTTTTTTGGTGGCAAAAATATATATAAGATAGAGTCTTATTTGGGGGAAAACATGGGTATTTGTGGGTACCTTACTATTCCATTGCATCCCCTGACCTCTCTCAGCCAAATTTTGCATCAAACATTCAATGTAAAAGTAAGAATCTATTTAGTAACAGTTGAATAATATTATGCACCCAACAACAGCAACTCTTAGCACAAATTTATGCTACTCAATAATGTTCCTCATGAGAAATCATCTTAGGAAGAAGAGATCACCAAGTTCTCTAAATCTTAATAACTGCATTTGCTGTTTGCATTTTTTTTTGGGGGGGGGGTCCACTTGTGCAAAATCTGTTTCATTTGGATTTACAATTAATAACTGTGTCCATTGTCAGTTTTCCAAATTTTAGGAGTCCTGTTGTTGCTTGCATTATCAGTTGCACACTACAAGTTCAGTTTACAGATACCGATCCATTGCTACAAAGCATCTGCAAAGTTCAGAAAAGGAGAGGTGGGCTAAGGCAGTGAGCCGGTGCTGATGTGGCTAGTTGATTGGCAGTGAACATGGTAAAGCTTTGGTGAATCAGTGGTTTAGGGAATGAGACGCAAGATTGGCAGCTTTAATTATTTATTTGTTTGTTTTTTTGTTTGCAAAATGTATGTTTTACTTCAATCCAAACAACCAAGTTTATAAATAATAATTTTAGCCGTTAAAGATGCTGAGCTTGTCAGCTGGAGAGCTGATAGCCTGGGTTCAAGATCTGAGGGCTGCGCAAAGGGGTGAACTCCCATTCCTGCCACAGCTTCTGCCCGCTTAGCACAGGGGTCCTCAAACTTGGCAACTTTAAGACTTGTGGACTTCAACTCCCAGAATTCCTCAGCCAGCTATAAAGTTGCCAAGTTTGGAGACCCCTGACCTAACAGTTTGAAAGCATGCAAATGCAAGTAGATAAATACATACTACTTCAGTGGGAAGGCAACAGTGTTCTGTATGCCTCAGCATATGGTCACGTTGGCCACCTGACTATGGAAATGCTTTCTAACAATGCTGGCTCCCTTGGCTGAGAAACGTGGCTGAGAGAGAGAGAGAGCATGAGGCACAAAGTCAGCCAGCTGGATCAGGCGGAACTAGAACACACATATGCCTGATTTCTAGCCTGGTGCCTGAGCCACTAGACTAAATTGTATTATTTATTTCATTGAATAGTCATAAGACTTTATCAATAACATAACATAAATATATAACAAGACCAAATACAGATAAGTTAGATATATAAGAATACAATAATAAAAACATATGTGGAAAACCAGGGAGTCAGAAATTGGATAATAGATCACTCTTGCAGGATACACCAATTTGTTCAATATATTGGGTTCTTAGGATCGCTGCCTTGATTATAAACTTAGCAGTCCTACAAACGATGTGTACATTAGAGGCCCAGAGGAAATATAACAATCTGTGGTTTGATTCCCAATGGGCTGTTCTTTCCAATAGAAATGATAAATATTTAAGCCTAATGGGGGCATATATTTGGCAGTTGAACAAGATGTGGGAAATATCTTCAATGGCAGGCGAATCACATATGCAGGTTCTCTCGTGGTATGGTGCCTGGTGGAAGCGCCCATGTCTGGACATGGAATCCAGTAACTCAAATCTGGCTCTGGTATAGGCTGTTCTCTATAATTGTGACATACCCATTGAAAAGTATTTTTCAGGTTGGAAGATGTTTTTATTCTTAGCCAACCATCTTATAGATCTGTTTTTTGCTAATAATTCCATGTCAGTCTGGGCACTAATATCCAAGTCTCTCTGTTTAAAAATTTCCCTTGCCTGGGAAACCCTTGACAATAAATATTGGGTAGAAAACCCATGTCTTAAAATGGCTCTATGGAGTTGACTGGCCCAGGAGTTAAATTGGAACTTATTTAACTGTTCAGTTAGGCATAGTTTGGGAAGTCTAATCCGAATCCATTGATTGTATCTTTAGCCAGTATGTAAATGTTTTAATGATTAAATGGCTATGTAAGGAGTGGATACCCAATTCCGCTCTGACTGCTGAAGCAGAAGTGTTCTTATCAGTCCCCAATAATTGTCTTAAAAAGCGGGTCTGTGTTTGTTCAAGTGCTTTATTTAAACCCCACAGTTCTGCACCATATGTCAGCATTGGAACTATTTTTGCCCTAAATAGTTTCAACATAGAGGTCAAAGTGCCTGGGTAATTATGGTTAAATAATTTATATAATCTTTTGGTGCTTATCTCAGCTCTTAATGCACTACTTTTAATGTGATTAAACCAAGATCCTGTATTAGTAAAGACCACACCTAAGTAGGTGTAAGAATTTACTTGTTCGATTGACTCCCCATTAATCTGCCAATTATATTTCCTACTTTTTGTGCTGAAAACCAACACTTTGGACTTGCTTTTATTAATATTTAAGAAATTCAAAGTACAATAGGTGTTCAGCTTATGCAACAGTCTCCTCAGGCCTATTTGTGAATGAGCCATTAATACCATGTCATCGGCATATAAAAAGGTATTAATAAATTTATCAAGAATCTTTGGCATATGCAAATCTACTGCATGCAGGCATCCTGGTAAATCATTGACATAGAGATTGAAAAGCATTGGGGCTAAAATGCAGCCCTGTCTTACGCCAATATTGGTAGGTATGCTCTTAGAGAGGGCTCCATTTACGACAGTACAGATTTTCACATGGGTGTTTGAGTAAAGGGCCATAACCAGAAAAAGGAGTCTGGGCTCCATGTTCAGGTCCGCCAGTTTCCTCCACAAGATATTTCTGTTTAATGAATCAAACCCGCACTTAGATCCATAAATGCAGTGAATAATTTCTTACCCATTTTTAAATACCTTGTTACCAAATGATATAATGTGAAACAATTATCTATGGTAGATCGCTCTGGTCTAAAGCCTGCTTGTTCCTCCGCCAAAAGATTATTCTCCATAACCCAGATTTCAATTTTGCTCAACAAATGCTTTGCATACATTTTAGCAACCATTCCAATTAGGCTTATTGGTCTGTAATTATTTGGATTGCCTCTGTCTCCTTTTTTATGTAAGGGAACAATAATGGCCACTTCCCAACCCAGAGGTATGAGGCCAGTATTGTTTATAAGGGTAAATAGCCCTGCTAATAAAGGCGCCCACCAGTCCATATAAATTCCAGGGGCAAAAAATCTTCACCAGATGCCTTATTAGCTTTTGATGATCGAATAATGGATTTAATTTCTGAAACAGAAACAGGGGGCCAGATAGGGAGATTTAGTTAATAAATCATTGCTTTGGGTATGCATAGAGTCCTGATTGGGTTTAAAAGGAAGATTAGAATAAAAATTCTCACACGTTGAAGCAGAAATGGGGATATCAAAATAAAATTTACATTCCTTCAATATACCTGAGACAACATTCCAAAAGAAAGCTGAATTTGACCCTTTTGCCCAAATTTCCAAGTCCGACCATAATTTAGTCAAAAGGAAGCCTTCTTTGATGCTATCAATTTCTTATAATCACATCTAATTTTCAACATGTTGCTATAGTTTTTTGAGGTGGGACATCGCTGAACCCTACGCATTGCAGCTCTCAAATATTTTCTACTGTACGAACAGTCAGAATCAAACCAACCAACTCCAACTTGTTGGCGGTTTCTTATCGGAAGTTTGACAGTAAAAAATTTCTTCAATGAATGACATAGATCATCATAATGGGCCATAATATTATCTGAGCCTGAAGATGAATGAGAAATTAAGGTTCTTCAGATCTGAGGTTGTGCAGAATCAAAAAAAAAAAAAAAATAGATAATGCCGCAGTATCAACTTTGGCCCATTTGAGTTTTCTATCCAGTCTCACTTCCAGATTTGCAAAAAAAAACTTTTGCCACAAGATGAGTTTCTCCATATATCTGAACTGCCTTGAAATAAAACTGAAATTGGTTGGTGATCACTACCTTCCCTCACATGGACTTGTATATCTGCGAACCTCTCAAGCTTATCTCTTGAAACACATATATAATCTAGAACGCTACTGGAGTTACTTGAGTGATAAGTAAAAGGATATATAAAACTATAGTCCTTACCTCCTATAATATAGAGATTACAATTATAAATCATAGAAACCAATTGTGTACCTGCAATATTTCTTTTATAATCACTGGAATGCCAGGGAGGAATAGCTAGTAAATCCTCAGGAATAACACCAGAATAAACAAAGTTATGTAAAGATGCCCCTACCTTGGCATTAAAATCTCCTGCCAAAACTATAGTAACGTTAGGATGTTGGACATTTAATTTTAGAACTGTCTCTTCCAAATTTGCCCAGATATTAGGTGTATAATAAGGGGTGGAGTGAGGAGGGATATATATATATTCAGCAATATCAATTCGAAAGAACCATAGAAGAACTTGACGATTAAATGAGAAACAGAAGCATCACCAAAGCCGAGCTTCTGGGCTTGCCAGCCCAACTCTGCTTTGGCTAGAATTGACAAGCCTCCAGAGGCCCTTCCTTTAGTCTTAGATTTAACTGCAGGAATAGACCACGAATCAAAGCCAGGCAGGTGGATCTGTTCTTCATCTGTGGTCAGCCAGGTCTCCTGAAGGGCTATAAGATCAAAATTTATCAAAAAATCCTCCAAGTCACCATCCATGGCTCTGGCTTTCCAGCCAGCAATATTCCAGGACAATAGGTGAAAATAATCTACTTGCTTGTCATTTGTCATTATAGGGAGGGAATTAATGTGAGCATTGGGAGGGACTCCAACATTTTCCAGTCATTCCACAGGAGTAATATTATCCAAGATTCCCTCAGAGTCAAAAAAGACGCACTGGTTTGTTCGGTGTTTGCCTTCACTACTACCAAATTGATAAACAGACTCCAAATGCTTCTGAGGGCCAACAGCCTGTTGCAAAGGCATCATTGTAGGTTGGCCCAGTGGGATAGTGTCCGAGACCAAAGGGAGTAGCAACGAGCAGGTGGGAACTTCCTTATGACGCAGTTCAACACCTACTCCAAGGTCATCTTCTATTTGTTGTTCTATTTGTTGTTCCACAGTAATTGAGCAACCACTCCTTCTCGCCTGTACACCTCTTTTACAGAGTTATTATTTGCAGCATCTATATGAAGAGAAATTTCATCAGAATTTTCAGAAAGAGCATTAATAACATCTGCAACCAGGATAGCAAATCCTATGGAAGGTTTTGCAGCTTTATGTGTGACTTCTAAAAGATCCTTCAAGTCGTCTAATCTTTTAATGATGCCCACTTGTTCAAGCTCTGGCAAAGTACAAAAAGAATTAATCAGGCTTGATTCCAGTATCTCAGTACGCTGCCGGATAGGAGGTTGATTTTTCAAGTTGCCACTTCTCAAGGGTGCGGGAGAGATAACATCCTTAGAGTTAACAGCTTTAAAATCGTTGCAATTAGGCTTGTGGAAAGCAGTGCTCTTCTTGCCAATATGAGTTATTAAAGGACTAATACCCTCCTTAGTAAACATGCGAATAGGAAAAATTCCAAATTCACTAAGGAAGGAATTCATTTTGAACAGCATACTGGCTATAGTGGGTTGTTTAAAAGTCAGCAAAATACGTTTAAAAGCCCCTCTGGAGGGAAGCCATTCCACCCTCTACAAATCCACCAACTGCCTTTCACAGCGAAGAAGCTGGCTAAGGGAAAGAATAACCGCATTTCTAAATCCCCACTTCTCTTTATTCATTTGGTTATTTAAAATTAATCAGGTAATCTGATGTCGCTGTAGATAACAGTTAAAACTTGTGTGCTTTTTATCCAAGACTTCTTGGGAGAGAGAACCTTGCTAATTTATTACTTATGGCCGTTGACTGAATATCATTTAAAAAGTCATCCATTTTAAGTTGTTTGGTAGGGTTGCATAAGGACTGTGTAGCTGAAAGAGGACACTCCCTCTTCTTCGTTTCCCATTGCTCATGGTGGGCCCCTCGCTTATCTACACATGCACACAGATGAGTCATCTTTAAAACAGTAGCAGCCACCAAGGCAGGCGAGAAAGAAGGGAACATCTGTTGAAGGAGCCGACTTTCCTACTGATTAACTTGAACTGCTCATTGTTGATCTCTCTCCTCGGAAGATTAGGCTGCACTGTGCCTCACAGCTCACTAGACTAAATTGGTTACCTATCATTGACCATTTTGTACTTGTTATTGGACTGTTTACCAGCAGTTGGACTGTTTTTAGCACTTGGTGCAGGGGTTAATTTAGTATAATTTTAAGAAAATGCAAATGAAAACAGCCAAATTTTTGTTACTTTCCTTTTTATTCTGGATGGAATCCAGTCAAGCTCTTCTAGTAATGGAACTGCTTCCTTCAGTGGAAGCAGGGCATCAGGCCAGGTTGTGGGATGAGCCTTTTTTGGTATTCTGTGAATGCACTAGGTCAGTGGTCCCCAACCTTTTTTGTACCACGGCCCGGTACCGGCATCACAAAATGATCCACGGACCAGTACCGGCATCAGCACGCACGACCAAGGCAAGGCGAGCCGAGCGACTGGCCAGCCAGCCGTCCCCCGCTTCTCCCCGCCACCTTCAACTCCTTTGTACCTTCTCGCGGTCGATGGGCTTTTCGGGCTCTTTCTTAATCTCCTCCTGAGTAACGCGAGACTCCACCACCATCGGGACGGCTCTTCGTTCAAAGCCCCCCCCCTTTGACGAATCTAAGGTGCGAGGATTCCTTCAGCACCCAAACGCCGCTTTTCAACCGACGACCGACAAGCTCACCCGGAAGCACTTTCTCAAGCGCCGTCGAAACAAGATGGCGGCACCCAAGCAAAGTAGGCGGCCCGGTACAAAATGATCCACGGACCAGTACCGGTCCGGGGCCCAGTGGTTGGGGACCCCTGCACTAGGTGATTTTGTGTTTGTGAGAGAGAGAGAGAGAGACAGAGAGAAGGGGGGGAGGGAGGGAGGGAGGGGGAGGGAAGGAGTGAGAGTCTTGCTCCTATTGTCTTTATGCCTAATGCAGAACTAGAAATCACTGTCTCCTGGTTTCTAGCCTAGTGCCTTAACCACTAGACCAAATGAGCTCTTTTTAATTGCTCTCAACATGCTTTTGTTGTTTGATCGCAGGTTATTTTATTGTTTATGTCAAGTATGAGTGGGTGATCGTATATACTAAAATTAAGAAATAAATGAAAACAAATAACATAAGAAGAAGATGGATGATTGGGGGAAGAAGACTTTTCCCATGCAGTCTTCCAAGACCACCTGAGCAGATTTGGGGGGATATCCTCAAATGCTGCAGCAGAAGAGGAAAGGAGTAGGGTGAGGAGAAAACCTTATGACGTATCATATCAGCCAAAGAGTGTAGCATCCATCAATTTCCATACCATACCAACCTCCTATTTAATTTACAGTTGGTTCACTATCATTCCTCAATGATGAGGGACAGCCCCCTTGGATTGCTCAGGTTTTCTCTTTTATTAATCCCCCAGTTTTGCTCTCAAGGAAGTTGTTCCATCAACTGAAACAATCCTTCTGTGATAAAAATAAGGCTGGATATTTAGAAACATCAAATGAAAGATGACTAACATCTTACACAATGACCTAGTACAGTCTTTGCAATCTAATATGCTTTGGACTACAAGTCTATCATCTTTACTCAGTTTAAGAATGTATCAAATAAATGCAACTCAAAGTATACAATCATGTAATTTTTTGATTAATCAAATCAAGCCTATTCTTGATTTAATTAATTAAAAAAGTCATAAGAAATCCAATCAGATTTCTTTAGTGGCTAACATCTTATTCAAATGCATTGGATGTATGAATCCAATGAAATAGTTTCTGGGGGGAGGAAACAGATTGTGGCTGATTCCTGAAATTAATATCATGAACATTTCTCTTCTTTTCCAGTGTTCACTATCAATAAAGTTTCACTCCAGGCTTTTCCACAAAACGAAATACACAATGGAGTACCATTCATCCTCAACTGTTCTGTGGATATTAGCAAGAATGAACATTTCCGACTGAATTACACGTTTTCATTTTTCAAGGATGGTGAGCTTCTGTTCACTAACACAGTTGAACAAGATAGCGCCCAGTATACAATCTCAAAGGCTAGATTTTCTTCTTCAGGACAATATGAATGTTCATTAAGTGTTGAGGAGAAAAAAAAATTCAGTGACCCTTTGACCGTTAAAGTTGAAGGTAGGTGTCTCTTTATACTTTGAAGAAACAACTCAGGTATTAAAATTGTTCTTTATAGATAGGAAAGATTAAACACAAAATTTCCTTGTATTTTTACCACAGTGCTTTTTTCTAATTTTTCCTTCCTTCCTTCTTTCTTTCTTTCTTTCTTTCTTTCTTTCTTTCTTTCTTTCTTTCTTTCTTTCTTTCTTTCTTTTCTTTTCTTTTCTTTTCTTTTCTTTTCTTTTCTTTTCTTTTCTTTTCTTTTCTTTTCATTTTTCTTTTCTTTTCTTTCTGCTTATTCCAGAAAATCTTTTTGTGTTATTTTTCATTTTCTTTACTTAACATATTTTAGCCTTTTTCCTGGAAAGCACCCAGCTTTATCACTTGTGTCTCATGTTTTTCATAGTCACATCTTCCTGGTATTTTTCTGTGGATGTAGCTTCTCTTGTGTAAAATTCTATCTGGACTGCAGATTTTTATTCAGTTGTTTTTTTGAAAATCCTTTTACTCTACCATTTAGTGTTACAAATTTCCAAAGCAACAAAAACAGTCTTTCCCAAGTCTGCACTATGAGGAAGAAATCCAAAGAGGTTTTGCAACACTTGTGGCATTTGGCTCTAATCCATAAAGAAACCATGACATACAAAATGGCTTTCTTTAGGTGATCCTTTTCCCAAAGAAAGTGGCACTTTTTTTACTTTATCAAAAAGATCTCTCTGTCAGTTGCTATTTGCCTCTTTGGGTTATTTTTTTCCCTCCTGCCTTTATTATTTTTATAAATAACTCATACCTAATGCTCCTTTCTCCTCCTATTTTCCTCACAGCAACAACCCTGTGAGGCTAGTTGGGCTGAGAAAGAGACTGACTGCCCCCAAAGTCATCCAGCTGGCTTTTGATGTCCAAAGTGGCACTAGAATTTACGATTCTTTGGTTTCTAGCCCTGTGCCTTAACCAGCATGGCTCTCCAGTTTGTTACAACTTGTCATAACTTATAACAACAACTTCAAGAAAAAAAGAACTTTAGAAGAAGATCCTTTGGAAGAAAGATCCTAGGTTTTCCTTTTTTTTCAGAGCTTGAAAAAAACAGCCTGAGCTTGAGATTTTTCCTGTATTGACACATAAAAATCCCAAGATCAAGCTGAAATGGCTTTCAGCTTGTCACTTGCAAAGATATATTTTAATTCATGAATGCTTCTCTATTTTGAAGGCATAATGAAGCCGGAATTGAGTGTCCTGAAAACAGAAGTGATGGAAGGTGAAAATGTACTTTTACGCTGTGAAATGCCAGATGAAAAGCCACCTTTAATTTTCACATTTTATAAAACTAAACAGTCTGCAAATGGAGTTGTACATGAGAGAAAACGAATATCGAAACTTGAAAATTTTGTTGAGTTAGAATTTCCCATTGATGCCGGAGATAGTATTTTAAATTTTGAATGTGCTGTCGAGATGAATTTAGTGACAGGATCTCAAGCTTCAGGGCGCAGTAACCGAACAATAGTCACAGTTTCAGGTAAGTTAGTCAGACTTTTACTTTCAAAATTAATAAGCAAAATTATGCCTTTTGATTTTGTTTAAAAAATGCTGCAAACTGAGTTGTAAATTCTCATTATCCCAGATAAACACATTCTCATGGTAAACCCAACCAGCCTAAATATATTCTCTTCTACATTTTTTTTACACTTTAAGGAATCACTTAGTAATGGTTCTTTCTACATCTCATATGTCAACTTGGCTTTTAGGAACTAACTTGAAAGTCAAATCGATGAAATATTCTTAAATGTCAAATCAATGAAATATCCTTAAATATTTCTAAAAGTTAAATAAACGAAATACTCCTAAAATCAATGAAATATTCCTAAAAGGGAAACCTATGAATGATCCCAGTTCTCTAGGTGATATTGTGTCAGGGAATTGTGCAGCAGCTGTCCAGATAAAGTTGGGGACACTAACACAAACTTGCAGTGTTTTATATATACAAATATATTTATCATTCAAATTTACAGCAGTCTTTTTCATCATCCAGAAAAAAAACAACACAAGATAGTCAGGAACACAGGAACATCATGGGGTAAATTAAACATTATACAAAGCACACAGAAGAAAAAAAAGGAGGGAAAAAGGGGAAACTCCCCTTTTAAACTTACAGCAACCAATCATAGCATAGATTGCCTCATGCATGAGTCAGCACTCTCTAATTAATTACAACTCTGTTTTCTGGCCTATTGTACACTTTACTGTTCCTGCTACTAAATTAAATATCCTAACATATTGAGAAATAATTGTTATGCCAGATGGATCTTTGAATCAACAGGGCGGTTTTCAACTTGTCAGAGATATTCCAAGCATGTTAGCTGACTCATGATTGAAGGTACAAGAACTGCCGAAAGCACTGGTTCTGGATTATCCCTGATGCTGGCAGTCATATATTTTAAAATAAATTAAAGGTTTTTGTCAAATTCTTCCATGGTTCATAGAAGAGTTTTGCACAGAACTAAATGTAAGGAAATGTAACTAGTATATAAGCCCTCAAAGATCACTACAGAAAATAAAATAACCATTAGTCTTGTGACACTTCGTTTGTGCAACTTTGTCTATTGTTTTTCCAGAGAAAGTAATACTATGTATGCACCTTTGTATCCTTCTGCAGTTGATTTTTTTTTTTTTTGCATGGATCAGCTGATTAATATATGCTGTGATAAGAACGTCACCATTTTTAACCCAGGGAAAATAAAGGACATTGCATACCACCACAGTTTTCATTCCAACAACTGTTTTCAGCCATTCCACAATTGCTCTTCTTGTTACTGATGTGAGGCTTGAAAGCATCTCATGAGCTCATGGATTTGTCCTCAAATTGACCAATGGGAAGCACCGCAAAACCCCCAATTGTTTCACCTTTTCCCTGTTTTTCTAGTGATTTCTAAGTTATGTTCCAGGGAGCTACCATGTTGCTCCTCCAGAAACCATAAAAGAGCAGCAAAGGTGGTAGGGTGAGGAGCACGGTGGCTTGTGTGGTTAGGATGTTGGGTTGGAGGTTAGCAAGCCTGTGTTTGAGACCCAAATGCTACCATGGGGCAGGGATGAACTTCTGTCCTTTGCTCCAGCTTCTGCTGGGGACATGAAAGGAGCGCCCTACTGGGTTTTCTCTGAGCAGTGGTGATGCCACTGGCTAAATCTTTCAACCTGGAAGGCCCTTGGTGCTTCTGACACAAGTACTCAGCTATGCTAAGGGTAGGGTGATATCTTTAGAAACCAGTAAGCAGAACAAGGCAAGAATGCCCAGTAGGTCTGCATCCACCCCAAAGTTCCAAAATCCATGCTGCTCAATTGTCTCCACAGTCACTTTTTTTTGCACCCCAAAAGAATGAGGAGTTAACTGGCTATATAAAGAGTATATTGCCTTATAGACACAACCACGTGAGTTTTTGTGGGTGCAGAGCTTAATCTAGAAGTAGTGGAGATGTTGCCGTTAGGGAAACCCAACTCAAATATTTCATCACAATTACTTTGCTAAAGTCTGTTCATCATCATGAAGGAGCAGAGATGAAATTTTATTAAAAGGTCTTAATGCAATTTATTCTCGGCTGAACAGACATACTTATTTCTTAGAACATTGTGTATGTTCCTTAATAATCTCCCCAGTGTGAGAATAAATTCAACAGGGGTACAGAATTATATTATGAATGGTCTTTTTTGTTTAGGCCCATGCAGTGCTCTGGATTTAAAGATAAAAAGCTGCTTTAGATCATTATTTGACCTAGCAGTGTGTGTGTGTGTGTGTGTGTGTGTGTGTGTGTGTGTGAGAGAGAGAGAGAGAGAGAGAGAGAGAGAGAGAGATTATCCCTTGTTCCTTTTGTATATGGGTCAATCTTGCATGCATATACAAAGGAGTAGGGCAAGGCTTTCATTACACAGTTGAAATTACCATCTCATGCCCACCCCCAAACATGCCATTGGACACCAAGTACTTAAATCAAATGTATATTTTCCCAGAGTCTCAACAATTCCAAGAAATAAATAATAACACAGCCCGACTAACTATAAGTAATAATTGTTTTTACTTTGTATAGTTTATTTAATTTTTACTTTTATCTTTCCCACCCTTCCCTTTCCTCAGATTCCTTTATATGGATAATATTACATATATCTAAAGAAGTGGACCATAGTCAATGACATCTTAAATTCTTAGTTAGCTTATAAGGTGTGTGAGAAGTTTTACATCCGAATATACCGTATTTTATTCTTTATACTGTTTCCATCTTCCCCTCAAAATATTATCAGAGGTGGAATTCAGCAGGTTCTGACAAGTTCTCCAATTTCTGGTGGAAATTTTGCATAGTTCAGAGAACCAGCAAATACCACTTCTGACTGGAGATTTTACAGTATCCTTCCCCTGCCACGCCCACCAAGCCACACCCACAGAACCGGTAGTAAAAAAAAATTAATCCTACCACTGGGTCACATCATACCACAGAACCGGTACGGTAATAAAAAAAATTGAATCCCATCACTGTCTACAATGGTCTGAGAATCAGTGTCTCCCACTAGATAATTAACAGTCAAGCTGAAATTAAGTTAATCAGCTAAAATTAGCAACTTCCTCAAACAAGTTACCTAGACCTAATCCACATATCAAAAGATAAGATCTACAAACACAATAGAGTTAAGTAAATTAGGTCTCCCAGAGGAGCTCCATATTCACAAGAATAAACATACGAACACACACATACACACATACATGCCCCTCAAGTGTCATCCTAGAATCAGCGCATGACACCTGGACAAGCTGCCCCTATAAAATTCCACTGTTGTACCCCATTTCTCTGCAGCTTGCCCTTAAATGCAAACTGTTTTGCTTTTAGGAATAAATATTTATTCTTTCCTCATAGCTGCCTGCATCTCATTTTTATTTATTCTTACGCAGCCACAGCTTGAGTTGGAACCCCAAATTATTTTTCTGACAGCTGCCACAAGGCCCAGGTTTAGGTTTTTGCTTTAGCGGAGTAATGTAGCTACCTCTCTGGAATCTTTCCATGTGCTGTTTTGTGTTTTTTAAAATTATCATAGATTTGCTTCTTTTTTGGCAGAACCATTTTCTGTTCCTAAAATAACCATCGACTCACCACAGAATATTACCGAAGGGGATAAGATTTGTATAACATGTTCAACTGTCCTACTTCGCCAGGATCAAACTGAAATTATCTTGCAGAAAAATAAAACAATTCTGAATAGCACAAAGGGCAGAGAGACCCTAACATATTGCAAGATAGTCAAGTTGGAAGACAATGGCAATTATATTTGCACAGTGGAGCATGGAAGTGTATCTAAAACCTCTGGAGAAGAACTTGTGGTGACTGGTAAGAGATTTTTCCATCTTGCTTTAATAACTCATGGCCTGATTTTAGTCTATGTTTTCATTAATTATGGAGTGGAATATTTACTTTTTCAAGATATGAATTTATCGTATGGATGAATTCTAGTCAGAGCGGTCTCATGATGTCCTATGATGTCTTTCACACTTTGTGAAGCTATTTCAGGCGAACCCAGCAAAATATAAGGGAGTATCTAAACACACATGCCTTTCCTTTCCTCAAGTTTTAAGTACAGCAGGATTGGGGATTCATATATCATAGTTCTAGAAACAAACACAGAAGGTGTTGCATGTTTTTAGGCAAGCTGTAGGATATGAAGACAATGTTGCCTTGCCTAAGAATAAGGCAGCCGAGTCCTTCAGCCCACCATCATGAATCCACTTAAAACTTGGGAAGGGCACAGTAGACAATAAGATTTATCAGGAGTACTTTTCAAACTCAGAAATAGCATTCAGAAGGATGTTTTTGAGCCATCTCATGGAGTCTGCGGGCAAATATGAATTACTCTAATGTAGTGCATTCCTTAAAATTCCTTCAACTAAACACAGAGCCTTCCTTCTATGATAGGGTAGCATTACAGTACAGGTAGTCTTTGATTTACAACTTACAATTCATTTAGTGATCATTCGAAGTTACAACTGTGGAAAATAACAAAGGGTTGTTTTTGTATCAGACATAATTTAACATTTTTAAGAACATGTACTTAGAAAAGTAACGTGCCTTAGAATAACAAAGAAGAGTAGTTAGAAGAATAGGAAATGTTTGCAATCTTAGAAGAATAGCTAGGTGATAGAAACATGCCAGCTAACAGTTTAACCATAAGAGCTTACAGAGAAGCATAAGGCTAAAGAAACTAACTACTTATTTCAGTTTCTTGTACCAATGCAAATGGGTTCCAAGAAAGCAGGACCTGTGGGCTACTGGTAGGTGAAATTGTACACATTCACTGCTAAAGGCAAACAAGGGGAAAGGGAATTAAGTAGAGGGTGATGGAGAGATATAAACAGGGAGGGGACTCAGGTGGGTGAAACAGGCATTCCGGAATGGTTGTAAACCTTATGGCCCTTGTCAAATGGGGAAAACAAGGGAGGGACTTGAGCTTTGGGCTGAGGGAATAAAATGCTGCTGGAATCTGTCTTTGGGTGTGCTTACTTTGCTAGCCACCCAAGAACGTACTTTTCAATAAACTTTTTGCTGCTTCACTCACTTTGTCAAATCTCTGAGTGGTGAGTCTGTTTTCTCACACAACGGCAGTGAGAAAAACTGACTTATGACCAGTTTTCAAACTTGCTTCACTGTCACACCAGCATCCCACGGTCACATAATCAAGATTTGGACTCCTGGCAACTGGCCATGTAGTTATGACAGTTGCACTTTCCCAGGGTCATGTAATCACCACTTCCCAGCTGACAAGCCAAGTCAATGGAGGAAACTAGATTTGCTTAATGACTATAGGATCCAATTAACAACTGCATGATTCGCTTAACAACTATGGCAAAAAAGTTGAAAATGGGGCAAAACTCATTTAACAACTGCCTTGCTTAACAATGGAAATTTTGGGCTCAGTTGTGGTTGTATGTTGAGGACTACTTTTTAAAGTGAATGAGTGTTGTAATCCTTGTAGTTTAACGTATTTTAAGATTTACATTTATGTCTTTTTCAGCAATGTGCTATTATTTTCATGATTTCTCTTATTGTTTCCATTGTACTGTGGATGTCTTTTTAGAAGAATACATAAACATTAATCCAAACTTCCTGGAAGAAACAAAAGCCACCTTCCAGTCATTCGGCAGCGAGCAAGTGAACAAATAAGTGCATTTAGTGTTCTTAGAAGCGAAAGTGAATCATCCAGAGTTTCCTGACAGTGACAGGAAAAATTAGACCCAGAGCAAAATGCTGAAAGGGTGGTGTTGGGGCCAGTATCACCCATGCATGAAATTTAAACAATAATTTTGTATGCTTTGGCATACAATAGGCCCTTTTACATAGCAGGAAACCCATGGACTGAATAGTTCCTTTCAACAGATTGTCCTTCCCCCATTATTTCTGCAAACTTGAGAATGGCAAATTTCTGTTGGGCAATTAAGCTTGTTTTCGCTATTAAAAACAGAAAAAGGCAGCTCAGTTTTGTAAGCTGCCAAGAATCACTGAATTGTGGCAGGTCACACATTTCATAGATAAATGTGCAGTTCGTGCCTGGGGTACTAAGACTTGATATCCCATGCATTATGTACTGATAAGGAAGAGGCTTTGTACATTGCAGTTATTATAGTTAACCTGTTCCTTTCATCTCTACAATCACCTTACAAATTCCTCCTCACTATAATTCCAATGATGATGATGAAATGTTATCCATTCAATCGTGTCCAATTCTTGGTGATGCTATGAACCATGTCTCTCCACATCTTCTGATCTTGCACAACTTCTTTGTGTTGTTCTGTGCTCTGGCTGGTGTCAACTTTGATGGTGATAATTCCAGTACTATTAACTTAACATTCCCTGTTGGATGACGGAGGGAAAATCTATCTATCTATCTATCTATCTATCTATCTATCTATCTATCTATCTATCTATCTATCTATCTATCTATCTATCTATCTATCTATCTATCTATCTATCTATCTATCTATCTGTGTTTGGAACCATTATTCAAGAATTTTGACCATATGCTCCCACTAATTATTTTAATGGTTTTTTTATTTTTGGGGTTCTGAAAGGGTAGTTCACACTCTGTAAAACTAACATTTGATGACATATCTTAGTGTGAAGGTGGTAGGTATCTTTACTGGATTGCAACTCATACAAGCAAGTATGAGTGTCTCTGGATTTGGGCTAGTTCTGGAGTGGTGCCATTGATAACTCTAGAAGTATTAGTAACACCTCCCCCCACCCCCCGCAGGCAGAGTTAGCGTATAATCTGGGAGTCCTCCTGTACTCATGAGTTCTAATCAAGGAATAGTTGGTAGCTATGCCTAAAATGTAGAAAGGTAAAGATTTCCTTGTCCGGTCATGTCTGACTCTAGGGAGCAGTGCTCATCTTCATTTCTTAGCCAAGGAAACCAGCGTTGTCTGAAGACATTTCCCATGGTCATGTGGCCAGCAGTGCTATACGCCAAAAGTGCATGGAATGGTGTTACTGTTCCACTGTCCCACCAAAGTGGTACTTATTAATCTACTCACATTTGCATGCTTTCAAAATGCTAGGTGGGCAGGACATTTGCACAAATCCCATTTTATGTACCAGTTGCACCTTTTCTTGGATCTGCTGGTAGTCTTTCATGCCTTAGTCATTTTCAGATTGAATTACTGCAACACCCTGTCTTGAAAAGCATTTGAATCCTTCAATTGGTCCAGGAAACAATCGACATGCATAGTATTGGGTACATCTCAACTCTGATTTAGACTTGTCCACAACTGAGTGTAGGTATCGACATATATCTGCACTGTGAAGGGGTTGATGGATAAAAGTAGGTTGCTGATAGTTGTAGGCGGGTTGAGGTGCATACCTCCCAAATGTCAACTATGTGTTGTGTAGAGATGCATGTCCTTCATGCTGATTGATTGTTCCTGTTGGGAGGCAGGTGGAAGGGAAGTCACATTGTTGTTTGAAGGCCCCCTATCCAAAAAACTGGCATTCACAAAAGTATAATGCAACAGCTATGCCATTGTCTCCGAATAACAGGCGCAAGTGTTCTCTGACTGTAGTGATGCAGAAGTCTAAACCACGACTAAGTTTGTCTATGCAACTCACTGGTGTAAGGTGCCAGCTACAATTTTTAAGGTCAAATATAGCACAGAGCCAAAACTGCCTCACCCCAGTCATTTCTGACTGTCCCAACAGGGCACATATACTTCAGGTCTCCTCAATGATATAGAGCCATCTTGCATGAGCCTAGGAGTCACACAGTCTCTGTGACCGTGCCTATCTTAAGAAACAGTATTTCCCAACCCAGCCCCAGATCTAAATGTTTCTGACCCTCTTGGCCTTTCAGAAGTTTATGAAATCCTGGTTACCCCTCCACAAGGAGAGCCAGGTTGTTAGCAGAAGCCGGTATCCATGCTTTTGAGATTGTATTTGTGAAGTGCTTTGACTACTGCTTTATATTGGTTATTTGCTTAAGATGGGTAGCTGTATAAATTTTCTAAATAAACAACTATCTTCAGACTCCCCTTCTCGTTCCAGATCAGTAATATATGCTCTCTCGTTATTTTGCAGAACTGTTTTCCAAACCGATGTTAGTGGTTAATAAAACCAAGTGGGACGAAAACAGCATCGTACGAATTCAGTGTCAAGTGAATGGCCCAATGCCGATCAGTCTCTCGCTCATAAAGGACAACAAAATATTGATAAACTCCAGCATTTACACGGCTCAACTCCGTGTATCTGACAGTGGAATCTATATGTGTAGAGCAGAGATAAACAACATTTCCAAGGAAAGTGACCCAGTATTTCTCCACATTTATGGTAGGTTGATTTAAAGATGTGAAGCCCTCTGTTTTTACTTCTGCCTTCTCTAACCTGGAGCTCTTCTAGATATCAATAAAGGAGAATATTTGTAGTTCAGGGTTGAAATGAGGGTTCCTTGGTGCTCTCTGACCTTGCTTGTTTTCTTGCAGATGTTTCATTACCCAAATTAGGTAACACCATGATGTTTGGGTAATGAAATGTCTGCAAGGAAACAAGCAAGGTCAGAGAGCACCAAGGAACCCTCTTCTAGATATGCTGAGAGTTGGGACAGCTTGGAAATCTTGGAAATCTTAGCTGGCATGTCCAATGCATTTGGAAAAGCCAAGGCTAAGGAAGGCTTTCTTATCTGATAAATTGGAAATCTTTATACGCTTGAATGCAAACCTTTCTGTAACTTTATGGTACAGGTAACCCCCAACTTATGATCAGTTGCTTAGTGACCATTCAAAGTTATGATGGACCTTCAAAAACTATTTAGGACCTGGTTCCGAAGTTCCAACAACTCCCCCGAGACAGGCAGTCACATGACCCTTTTTGACCCATTCTTCAACTAGCCCACATTTACAGCTGTTTGCGGTACACCGTGGTCATGTGACCAAGCTTTACGACAGTGTGTGATTACTCATGTTTCATTAAATGAATCAGCTCATATCTGTTTCATTAAATGAATCAGCTCATATCTGTGTCCTGCGGTAGTGCATTTTTGTCCCGTACTACTTTCATAAAGAATACAGTAATCCTCGACTTACGGCCACAATTGTAGTGAAGTGAGACATTTATTAAATGAATCTTAACTTTACGACCTTCCTTGCCACAATTGTTGAGTGAATCACTGCAGTTGATCAGTTTTTAACTCAGTTGATAAGTGAATCTGGCTTCTCCATTGATTTTGCTTGTCAGAAGGTCTCAAAAGGGGATCACATGACCTTGGGACACAGCAATGGCCATAAGTATGAACCAGCTGCCAAGCATCTGAATTTTGATCATGGGGAGGCTGCAAAGGTCAAAACTGAGAAAAACAGTCCTAAGTCACATTTTTCAGTGCTTTTGTGACTTTGAATGGTTACTAAATGAGCTGTTGTATTTCTGAATAAGGATAGACTGCACTTCCCCTCACCATTGTGTGTGGCTTTCTTTCTGCACTTTCATTTCCCATTTTAGGAATTAACTGCCATGCAATGAAACAGGGTTGTTTTATTATTTCAACTGCAATAATCTCCTAATGTGTGAGATAGGCGGCAAATAAATTTAGTTAGTTAGTCAGTCATTCAGTCATTCATTCATTCATTCAGTCAGTCAGTCAGTCAGTCAGTCAGTCAGTCAATTGATAATACTCTTGTTTCTTTCCAGCTCCAGTTTCTCTGCCTGTCCTTTCTCAACCATTTTCCCAAGTAGGTGTTCTGGATAAGTTCTTTGTCTTACAATGCTACTCAAAGTTTGGGACTCTGCCTATAACATACTCCCTTTACAGAGGGAATATATATATCAGGAAGATTGTGACTGAACAAAATGTGCCAGCAAACTTTACAGTCAAAGCGACTAGCATCCAAGAGTCTGGACAATACAGGTGCCATGCTAACAATGGCCACTCTATTTCACAACAAAGCAAAAGGATAAATGTCACAATAATAGGTAACTATTTAGTATGCTTCTTTTTTTTTTTGAAGATTGGCGAAAATTGCTGTTTGTCTGAATCTGAATATATCTGAAGGGTGCTAGGTTGGGAAAACTGATCTGTTGATAAGGTATCTGTTCATAAGGTTCCTTTGAAAAATCTTAGAACTCTTATGTTGCTATTTTTTAAAAAAGATCCTAATATAGACAGGATTTCCTTGCCTTTGTATGCTGTCTGGAAATGGATTCCATTAGAGATGACAGAGCTTTATGTTCACCTACAGCAATTCTATTTTTTTTTTTTTACACATAAGCCCAGCCAATTTGGTCTAGTGGTGAAAGCACCAGAGTAGAAAGCGGGAGACCCTGAGTTATAATCCTGTTTTAGGCATGAAAGCCCTCTGGGTGACTATGGGCCAGTTCCTCTCTCTTAGCCCAAGCCATCTTACAGGGTTGTTGTTGTGGGGGAAATAGGAAGATAAAAGTATGTTGGAATATATTTGCTGTCTTGAATTGTTTGTACAAATTATAAAAGCAGGAGACTAAATAAATAAAAAATAAAACAGTTGGGAAGGATTGGGACCTTTGCTAACCCAATTTAACCTGCTGCTGACTTTTGTCCATGTACTTTCATCCACAGCTCCTGTTGTTAATATAACTTTTAAAAGAGAACCAGAGGAGAACATAGAAGATGGCAATGGACTCGTATTTTTCTGCTCAGTTGCATCAGGATCCTTCCCTATTGAGTTCCACTTTTTTAAAGAAAACGATGGCAAATCCTTACATCAGGTCATAGAAAAGAAAAAACAGGTAGTTTCTTGGGCGAAGGAAAGCTTCACAAGCCAGGATGAAGGGAGTTACTTCTGCAGAGCTGACAACCAAGCAAAATCTTTTGTGGAAAGCCAGAAGATCCTTGTCAAGGGTATGTCCTGCTCCTGAGCACAGAAGACAAAGTCTATTGGCCCTGCCTTCTGTTCTTGATCACGATGGGGATGAACACGCATTGTGTCATCATGACACAAGGTGTAGATACTGCATTTGATGAGGTTAAATTTCACCATGTAATACCTCCAAGAAGTACTAAGAACCGCTTCTTAGTACAAGGATTCAAAAGAAAGAATTGAAGTGTGTATTGTGCACCACAAGAGGATAAGGGATAATTTTTCTGCATTTCTGAAAACGTTTTCTTAGAACAATCTTTCAGATTTTGTTCTATACAGTTCGTTTTAGTGACTATTCAAAGTTACAATGGCACTGAAAAAAGTGATTTATGACTGTTTTTCACAGTTACGACCATTGCAGCCTCCCCATGGTCATGTGATCAAGATTCAGATGCTTGGCAATTGGCTCATATTTATGACCATTGCTGTGTCCCAAAGGTCATGTGATCCCCTTTTGTGATCTGACAAGCAAACTCAATGAGAAAGCCAGATTCATTTCACAACCTGGTTACTAACTTATCGACTGCAGTGAGCCACTTAATAACTTTGGCAAGAAAGGTCATAAAATGAGGCAAAACTCACTTAACAAATGTCTCACTTAACAACAGAAATTTTGGGCTCCATTGTGGGTGTAAATCGAGGACTACATGTACAATATTGCAGATGCCAGGATGAAACTTAGATAGGATCTAACAGGAAGCATGAATTATCCCAGCTTTCAAACAAACGCAGAGGTAGTCCTTGATGTACGACCACAACTGAGCCCCAAATTTCCATCGCTAAACAAGGCAGTTGTTAATTGAGTTTTGAACCATTTTACAACCTTTTTTTGCCAAATGTTAAATGCATCACTGCAGTTATTAAGTGAATCACCTGGTTGTTAAGTGAATCTGGCTCCCTCCCCCATTGACTTTGCTTGTCAGATGATGACTGGGAAGTTTGGCAAATGGTGATCACATGACCTCGAGATAGTGCAACTGTCATAAATACACGTACATGCCAGTTGCCAAGAGTTTGAATTTTGATCACATGACCATGAGGATGCTGCAATGGTCCTAAGTGTGAAAAATGGCCGTAAATCACATTTTTCAGTATCACTGTAACTTCGAATAGCCACTAAATGGATGGTTGTAAGTCGAGGACTACCTGTCATACCTCTTCAGGGTCATAGATAGAGAACAAGTGATGGAACCACATGTACCACATAAAAAATTGCCCTCTATGGACAAGAGGGGAGAATTTGCACCTTGATGCACATTTTCTCAGTTTGGTGTTAGAAGCTGCTGCCTGTACATCCAGGAATGTAACATGCCAATGGAAAGAAGCTCGTGTTCTTTCATACCAAGCAGAAGTACAAAGAGAATTCCATTACACCTAGCCGTTATTATGTGGCTTTTCCTCAGTATTTTGTCCAATTCTGTTACAGCAGCGGTGACAAACTCAAGGGTGCTTAGATCTGGCCCATGAGGCCATCTTGGAAACAGGGAAGGACTGGCCCATGGCGCTTCTGCCAGAGAAAACAGAGCTTGGGAGGGCTGCGCACGGCCCTCCCAGGCTCTCCTTTTGGCTGTGATAGCCTTCTACAGCCCTCTGACAGAGAAAACTGCTTAATTTCTCCCAATCAAGCAGAAAAAAATAGATGCCCTTTTTGCTAACAAACTAACAAATATATATAGGAATAGTAATGGGGGACTTCAATTACCCAATTGGAAGTCTTAATTCCGCACCAAGTGAGAAATCAAAGAGGTTCCTAACCAACCTAGCTGACAATTTTGTTGTCCAAAAGGTAGAGGAGGGAACTAGAGGCAGTGATGGGATTCAAATAATTTAACAACCGTTTCTCTGCCCTAATGATTGCTTCCAACAACCAGTTCACCAAACTGCTCAGAAAGTTAACAACTGGTTCTGCCGAAGTGGTGCGAACTGGCTGAATCCCACCACTGACTAGCGGGGCTTACCGTATTTGCCGGCGTATAAGGCGACCCGGCGTATAAGGCGACCCCCACCACCACCGGAAACGCCCTCCAGAAATCCCGGGGCTGCAGCGGCAGGGCGGAGTGCCAGGGGCCATGGGAAGAGCAGGAAGGCTGCAGCCTCGGGCGGAGCGAGGCGGCGGGATGAAGCGGAAGCGCGCAGGGGATCCGGGAAGCCAGAGGCGCCTTCGCTGCGTCCAACAAGCATCCGAAAGCCGGCAGTGGATATGCCGGCGTATAAGGCGACCCCCCACTTGGAGGCATGTTTTTCGGGGCAAAAAAGTCATCTTATACGCCGGCAAATACGGTAATTCTTACAAACACAGAAGAAGTGATAGAGGGAGCTGAAACTTGGGTGCAGGAGCCTTGGGTGAGAGTGACCATGTCACACTAGAATTCCACATACCGCAAACACAAGCAATAGAACGTAATCATACCAAAGTCGGGGCTGAGAGCTGCAGGAGGCTGTCATGGCCGTCGTGGCCAAAAACAGAGCCTCGACGATTGACATAGAGCTGGCCACGCCCTCCCTGGCCATGTCTACCCCAGCCCTCCGAGGTCAAATACAACCCGGATGTGGCCCTCAATGAAATCGAGTTTGACAGCCCTGTGTTAGAGTAAAATTGCATGGCAGGATCTGCCTGTCCAGCTCCTTCCCATAACGACTCCAAGCGAAGGCAGGTAGTCCTCAGAATAATAGAATAACAGAGTTGGAAGGGACCTTGGAGGTCTTCTAGTCCAACCCCGTGCTCAGGCAGGAATACCATTTCAGACAAAGGGTTGTCCAATCTCTTCTTAAAAACCTACAGCATTGGAAGCAATTTGTTCCTCTGATTAATTGTTCTAGCTGTCAAACCGTCCTCAACTTACAAAAGTTCATTTACTGACTGTTCAAACTTACAACGGTACTGAAAAAAGTGACTTATGACTGTTTTTCACACTTATGACCTTTGCCACCTCCGTATGATCATCTGATCAAAATTCAGATTCTTGGCAACTGACTCATATTTATGACCAATGCAGTGTCCCAGGGTCATGTGGTCATTTTTGCGACCTTCTGACAAACCAAGTCAGTTGAGGAAGCCAAATTCATTTAACATCTGAGTTACTAACTTAAGAACTGCAATGATTCACTTAACAGCTATGGCAAGGAAGCTTATAAAATGGAGCAAAACTCACTTAATACATGACTCGTTCAGCAGCAAAAATTTTGGGCTCAGCTGTGGTCATAAATCGAAGACTACTTGTAACATTTTTTTCCAATATTCCTCTATTGGAAACCTCGGGGATTTTCCTCCTTCTAACATAGCTGGAGAGGATTGTGTTTCAGTAGCACCATTTCTGATCACCTTGTTTTGAAGAAGAGGAGTATGGAAACCAGGAAGGGGGAGGTGGAGGGTCAACCTTTTTATACTCCTACTTTATGCTTTGACTTTGTGCACAAGATTATTAGAACAGTTAAAATAAACTCTAACTTAGTACCGTAACTGATCCAGACACAGTGAAGGGTTGACACGGTAAGAAGATATTCTTATGATATTATATGCCTGAATTGTGATCTATTTTTCTCTTAATTTTTAGTTGTCATGGCTTCGTGGAAGAAAGGACTTATTATAACCACAATCCTCCTGATTTTTCTTGCTGCTATAATTACAATCATTTGGTTGAATTGTCGTTCGAAAGCAAACGGTAAAACCTGCCTTAAAAATCTTTAGTTCTTACTAGATTAGTGAATAGTACAGAAACCTTCTTCTGAACCTTTTGTTATTAGAATTCATGTTGCATTTCCCTTATTAACCCTGACAAAAGGAATAAAAAAAGACCACCTCCACCCACCTCAATTAATACTCTTTTTTTTTTTCTAAACTAAATTTGTGCTTCGTTTGTCCTGCAGTGGTGCTTCTGCTGATTGGCTGGAAAGTTAAATTTGCAAATGCACACCAATTTATAGTGTTAGGGGATATGTTAGTGAACATAGTGAAAATGTTTATGGAGACTTCTGTTGCAGTATGGGGAAAAACTGAGATGACAGAAGAATTCGTTTGCAAGTTGAAATGGAGAAGAGTATTTGAATTTACAAAATGCAGGCATGTTCTAGGCATTAATCATGAGTTTGCATGCCATACTAATCCTAAATATAGTTGTCTTGGTCCTGGATTAACCCATTTAAGATTATATGTGAAATTGTTCAATATGAGGTATTCAAACAAATTATGGCTTATGGAACATTTGATATTCTCTCCCAATTCTCAAAAAAACCCCAAACAATTAGCTACTATGTTTTTTATGTACTGTGTTTGTAAATCCAGGCCCATGTTTTAATAATTTATATCGAAAATGTTTACAGCAATAATAAGAACTAATACAAACTTTGGTAGAATAGAGAAAAGGAAAAGAAAAGAAGGAAGGGGAAGAAGAAGGTAGGGTAGGGTAGGAGAGGAGAGAAGAGGAAAGGAAAGGAAAGGAAAGGAAAGGAGAGGAGAGGAAAGGAAAGGAAAGGAAAGGAAAGGAAAGGAAAGGAAAGGAAAGGAAAGGAAAGGAAAGGAAAGGAAAGGAAAGGAAAGGAAATACTAAAAGTGCAATAAGAAAATAAGTAGAGAAAAGCAGGAAGAAAGAGAAGTGGCTTCCAATGTTCTTCACATCAAGTATAAGTGCAATTATATTTTAACCTCTCTCTCTCTCTAAAGTCACATCTTTTTTTCATTTTTATGCAAAACGTTCACAAGGGGTTTCCAGTCACCAATGAATGTAGTTATTGTCCTTTCTTTAATGAAAGAACTCTGCAAGGTCTGTCAACCCTATATAGTGAATATTTAGTTCCACGTGACCAGGAAAATTGAATTAATTAATATGTTTAAAAGGGGAAAAAACAGTATATTTGAAGATATACAAAATAATGTTCTAAAAATTTCATTGATCGATTAAAATTTATATCTGGTAGCAAACAGTAATTGAAAATATCTGCTTAGATAGCCCAGGAAACTCTTAAATATATATTTTTAGGATATTTTTGTAGAACTATCCTATTTAAAACTATGTGATTAATTTTTGATTGTCAGTGGAAAGGGAATGTATATGTTACTGTTCATAAAACTGATTTCTGGTCATTGGTTCTCTATGGGTTATAGAGTTTTGTTTTTTTTTTGATAGCAACATTTTTACAAATGTTGTCTTGCAAGATTTTTTTCATAACTGCCCCATTTGCCATTTTACATGGCCCTACTTTACAAACTCTATTGTTATTTCTGATAGCTACGATGACAAATTATTCTTTAAGAAGTTAGAGAAAACTAACATGAGTTTAAACTAAGATCCATCTGCTTCCAAAGTTCTTTGTGCAGTGTAACAGTATCAGAAGCACTTTTCCTCCATGTTCATTTGTTTATACAACTGCCTTTCTGTTTCTGCACTGCAACATAGTAATTTATTGTTTTTTTCCTCCCTCTTATCAAGCGAAAAACATTTCTACGGAGTTGGCTGTGTAAGTTGGAATTCAAATTGTTATTGATGATATATGTATATCGGTGATGATGATAATGATGATGATGATGTCATCCATTCAGTCATATCAGATTTTTGCCAATTCTATGGGCCAGGTCTCTCCACATCTTCCAATCTTGCATTACTTCTTTGAATTTTTCTGTGGTTGGTGTCAGCTTTGATGGTGTCCAGCCATTGTGTTCTTTGGTGGCCTGGTTTCCTTTTACCGCTAACTCTTCCAAACATAATTGCTTTCTGCACGTATATCTATAGGAAGCAATAAATAAATTCCTACCGTTATTCTGTAGGAACACTCTCATTGATCTGCCCAAATGACAAATAATTTAATTAATTACCGGTAGTTAAATTATACAAATGTTTTGAGAGCATTAAGAAAGTTTCTGCTATAGAAGTGGTCCATTGGGAGATGTAGAACTATTGAATTAAGAATATTCGGTAAAGAAGGAAATCAGAGTTCAGACATTTCCCCAATTAATTGTACGGGTATACCTCCCCAGGAAAAAGGTGAAGTGGTGAGGAATATCACAGAGGGCTAGAAAAGTATCAGGAAGAAACCTCAATAGTTGCCTTCTGCTAAATGGGTGTTTCGTGAGTGGGCGTGTCAGCCATTTGGTGGAAGAGCCTATAACACGATTGTAATATTCCCGAATAGATTCACCAGTTCAGAAAAGTTGCCTATATGGCAGGAGTCCCCAACTCCCAGGCTGTGGACTAGTACCAGTGTGCAGCCTGTTGGAAACTGGGCCATGGAAGGGGTGGGCATACATGTGAAGCTCCCACTGCCACTGATGTTTCTGCTGCTGGTCCGCAGAATCAGAAAGGTTGGGGACGGCTGCTCTATGGCATCAGAGGGGTATACAACTGAGACCCTGGATAATCCTGTGTGTAATTTGTAATGCAAGTGCCTCTTTATTTCCCTTGTTCTCTTTCATTTTAGATCCAAAAGAGCAACCAATTCAGTGGATGGGAAACGGATAACGGGACAAAATAATGAAGGAGAATTCTATTATGGTAAGATTATTTGCTTCCTTAATGCCCGTTATAGATTTGGGCACTTCCTCATAGAAGCTATGAAATACTCCCATCCATTGTGGAAATTGGCCTTTCTAACTTAATCTGCCCTGGCAACAAAGCAGAATAAGAATTTGATCTGCACCAAAGAACATCTCCTTTCATGCCAGCTTCTGGTAGGAGAAAACCCGCAGGACTTCTGTGATTAGACTTCCCATCCTATGAGTGTCATCCAAAGACAAGCGAAGTGGGGAAAGAGAAATAGACTCAAGAAAACTGGCATCAAAGCTGCTCTTCACCACTTTTTTTTCTGGAAGTAACACCCTTTTAGTAAAGCTGCCCATGGCTTTACCAAATAATTTGCTCCCATTTCGTCTCCTGCTAGCCACAGGTTGGCAGAGAAGTGAGAGCAATAGCATTTTGGCACAATTGGAGAATTGTGACACTGAAAATCAGTGCTAAGGACCAGAAAGGGGACATGCAACCACCACTGGCTCCCCGGCTCACCCCGGGTCTTGGTCCATTTTAGACTGACCAGATAACACAGATTGTGCTAGAAGAAGCTGGTAAACACAACTGAAGCAGATAAATGTTGGTGTTGAACGTTGAAAATGTTGATGGTGCCTCTCCTCTAAATTCACTTGGCGGGTCCTCTCCAATCTGCAATTAGCTGATCATGCGGAAGAATCCTTTATTGTGTAATGCCAACATAATTCCAGCATTGCCAAGATGATGACAACAATGATAGTGGTCCAGTCTAGGGCCAAGATCATTAACTCCTCTTGGCCCAGTGTAACAGTTGTGTTAATGTAACCAAACATGGGACTGTAATGGGGAATTACTGACAGATGCATTTTTTTCCGGGGTAATTCCTTAGAGACTAGTTGATAATTATAGCTGAAAATAAAGAATGAGAATGGTCAGAGTCTGAAATGGGTAAAAACACTAATTCTCTCCCTGATGCTCCTTTTTGTCTTTTTATCTTCATTTTTGCCATTTAGGTTCGGGGTATAATGAAGATGGTGAAAAAAATCATATCAGTGCAAAAGAGGATAATAGAGGTAATATCTTTCTTTGGGTTTCCACATCAAATTTTAACTTTTTAGTGTGGTGCCTTTCTCTACTTGAATCCACCTATGGGATACACCCCTTGGCAACAGGGTTTTTTCTCCTCCTTTGATGTTACCTTTATTTTACACTCCACCCATGCACGGTACATCCTTGAATTGCCTTTAGGTGTAATTATGCTACAGCCACATTTCCTTTCTTAAGCCAAGGTCACGCAGAGCAGTTTAGAGATGTGTAAAATGTGGCCATGTCTGGCAGACAATCCTTTTGCAGTGCAGTCGGGTAAAATAAAATAAACATGAAGGAGGAAGATCATCCTAAAGGAAGTCTCTCTTTGTGGTTGCTAGAATTGACACCAGCTTAATAATACATAAGTACAGAATAACAGAGTTGGAAGGGACCTTGGAGGTCTTCTAGTCCAACCCCCTGCTGAAGCAGGAGACGCTATACCATTTCAGACAAGTGGCTCTCCTGTCTTTAAAAACACCAGTTTTGGAGCATCCACAACTTCTAAAAGCACCCATTCCATTGATTAATTGTTCTACCTCTCAGGAAATTTCTCCTTAATTCAAGGTTGCTTCTCTCTTTGTTTCCATCCATTATTTCTTGTCCTGCCTTCTGGTGCTTTGGAAAACAGATTGACCCCCCCTGCCCTCCTTTGTGGTAGCCACTCAAATACTGGAACACTGCTATCATGTTTCCTCTAATTCTTTTTTTCACTAGATTAGACATATCCAATTCCTGCAACTGTTCTTCCTATATTTTTGTCTTAAGCCCCATCTTTGTTGATCTTTTCTGCACTGTTTCTAGAGTCTCAACATCTTTTTAATATTGTGGAGACCAAAACTGGATACAGTATTCCAACTGTGGCCTTACTATGGTTTTATAAAGTGGTACTAATATTTCAGATGTTCTTGATTCCTATCCCTCTGTTAATGCAACCTATAATCAATCCATCAATTAATAATCTATAAGAATTATAATATAGTCAATAAAACCTATAATCAGGCAGGCAATTAATCAAGGGGAAAAAAAGAAAGATTTACAGGATTGAAACTAAGAAATAACAGATAAAACTAGCATAAATATCATAAGATATTTATGATATAAATACAAAAGAAGCATTTAGATTTTCCCCCCATTAATCATTGTAGTGAAGGTAGGTTTTTACTTCATTATCACTGTATTACTATTTTTGATGTGTTGGTTTGTTGGTTAGTTATACTTCTTTTGGATACTCAAAAGTTGTGCTGGTCTGGGTTTTTTTTTTTTCCTTTTCCATCAAACCACGGCTTAATGTGTTGCACGAACACACACAGTGTCTTATTCTGCTGGTTTATACATCATACCAAGCCGTAAAGTGTTTGCTGGAGGAAAATGCACATATTTAGTCATTTAGACAAAGGCTTGTATTGTTTTTATAAAGTCAGTGGGAATAAGATCAACTTGAACCAACGGCAGACATATGCAACTTCTCGGTTGTTTTGGAGTCCAACCGAAACAAAAGTTTTCTTACTCTGCTTGTGGCAGGATCTGACCTTGAAGTTCCTGAAGTGGAATATACGGAAGTACAAGTATCGGTGCCTGACCCTTACCGAGGTAAGGAGGACGTCTTGGGACACAGTGTGTCCAGAACAGCTGTGAGATTGATGGTAGTTCCTGAAATTGTTTTTTTTTTCAGAAGCAGCCACAATTAGGCCTGGATAAACAGGAAGAAATGCACCTTCAAGAGCCAGCAGCTCTCTTCCTTCTAGCTTGTTTATTAATTAACAAACCAGCCTTTTATCCTGTTCATTGTGACAAGACGGGCCACCTCATGCACTGAAACGTTAGCCTGAAAAAGCCATCAAAGCTATCCCGTTCATTTCTGCCTTCAGCCTTCCGAACAGCAGATTAAATCAGACATTGAACAAGTGGGCCATTCTCATTTCCTGCTCTTTCCTTCCAACGGCTGCCTCGCAATTGGGTCTGAAAACTTACCCTTACTTCCAGAGCAGAGGGGGTTTGGGGGGAAGAGGGAAAAGAAATCAGACTATGGGGCGCCGGCATGAGGCACAACTTCATAATTTTCCTCTTTAACCTGTATTAGGTTGACTTCAGAAAACTAGCTGTATAAAAGTTACCTCACCAGAAGATGACTCTGGGCAACTGAAACTAGAATATGTCTCCCCAGCCCGGTGCCCCTTAGGGGGTCCTACATACCAGCCATCAAGGCTGCCCACTATATCTAACTTCCAGGGTTTGAGTTCTGCTCATCTATGGTATGATGTCAGTCTATGGAATTATTTTTCCCTATTGGCTAGCTTAGAGAGCAATACGTACCCTCAGTTCATGCAAAACTATCTTTCAGGGCCTGTTTCTCCTGTCCTCCTGAAGCCCTTATTGGAGTATTTCCATCCTGCCATTCATTCAGTCAACAGAGGCTCTAAAAGGCTTGTGTGATGTCTCCCAGTAGACAAATAAATGGATTGGTGTGAGCGGGAAAATACCCCATGCCCTGGGGAGGGGGGGAATAGAAAAAGGGTGCTAAGGACCAATTTATTTGGGCAGTTTGGGGGCAGTAAAAATGCCCCACCCCAATTAGTCAACCATGTCTTGGGATTTCTCCCAGCAGATTTGAAGACACATCTGGTAATGCCTTGAATCCAGAGTCTTAGGTATGAGCAACCTAGGCAAGACTGTGATTAGTTCGTGTTAGTTTTGTGAGTGCGTGTATATTTATGAACTTAGAAAGTGGGCCACACCTTAACAGAGCTTTTATAGCCTCATAAGCAGGGATGATCTCATTTGATATTTTAAACAGAAATCCTTAAAAGGTTAAAAAAAAAAACCCTTCCAAGCTGTCATGCCAGCACATTTCCTTTCTTCTACAAAATGAGACTGAATGTCTCACTTCCAGGTTTGAATAAGGTTCCAATTTTTCTCTCTCAGTTTGGTGCAGACACTTAATAATGGCATCTTGGCCGTTATTAAAAATGTATCTTTGTATATGGCATTATTGAAAGCGTAGGATCCTCTCATAAAAAATAAATGATGAATGAGTGATGGATATGCTTTTCTGGATAAAATTGTTAGCCTATCATTTTATGAAAGATTTGTAACAGGGAGGAAAATACAGAAGGAGCCTTCTGGATTACCTAAATTGTATTTTGATCAGAAGAATAATTTGCCAGAGAATTAATTGCCTGAATTAAATATGTTGTTTATTAGATGCATTCATAACAATCTGTCAGGAGGACAGAAAAACAGGAAGGTATAGAAATAAATTCTGTTCACATTTGCAAGAGATAACTGACAAATCATTTCCACACAGGTGGTTTATAGCATTTTCTGGAGTCATCCAATCATTCGTCTGCAAAAAATAACAGCAATGAGAACAGGCTGTATATTACTTTATGAAGGGCTGAGTGATGCTCTGAAGATGCTAGAAGCCAAGGAAGTCACTGATGCAGAAGACCTCTGCAGATTAAACCATGGGTCAGTGCCTTACCCACTGGTTAGAGACCAAACAAAATAAAGTATGGCCTGCCTCAGCTATATTGGAAGCAGCTCCACTGGTCAGCTTCCCTGCCACCTTTAATTATAGTTCAGTTTGACCCATTTAAAGATAGTTTCTGATTCTGCACTGATTTTATTTTCTAGCTCCTGTAACAAATAATGAGACAGTTTATACTGAAATCAGAAAAACTATTAATGGTAAGTAAACAAAGGGGGAAAATTAGATTGAAAAGTTAAGTATCTCTACCTGGTACTTTTACACCTATTTTTGTAAAGAAAGAAGAAAGCAAAAATAATGAATTCATAGATTGCAAACTCATACCAGACATAATGAATATTCTTGGAAATAAGTCTCATGAAATTCTGTGGAATTTAAATTCTGAATATATATCTGCATAGGATTATAGAAGAGAAGCTAAGGCTTATAATTTTCTGAGAGTAAATCCTATTAATGGGATTTACTTCTGAGTAGTTATAAAGTCAGGGATTACTGTGCAGGCAGTTATTAAACTACTCATCAACATCATGTTGACGGTACATCTCAGTTCATCCTTTAAGACATACCTGGTGTTATTCCTGTTCCAATTATTTTGATCTGAATAAATCTCTCTGAAGTTCCTTGTACGCAGTCATTTAAACTTGATGTCATCATAAATTGTGGTTTTAAAACCTTCCTTGCTTGTCATCCAATGGAACGCCTCATTATTGCTTTCTATTCCTAATTTTTCTTCCCTTTTTAAATGATGGTAAATTGTCCCGTGGTGAATTGGCTGTGGCAAGTTGTCCTGTGGTGAGCTGGTTGTGGCGAGTTGGCAGTGGAGAATTGGCCGCAACGAGTTGTCCTATTCTGCTCCAAAGTGCCACAAATCTTGTCTTTTCAGTGTCTTGTGAAGGCTGGGCCACACAACTGATTATGTGCAATAGATAGGTGTCAGCTCTTAACAACCACACAGGTAGATTTTCTCCATAACAATTAAGGAGAGATTGGTCCTTTAAGTCTTCCAGCAATGCACCCATCACCACTGTAAATGAATCTATCCATCCCTTCTGCTGGTTGTCCTCTTTTTCTCTTTCCTTCCAACTTTCCCAGCATTAGATCCTTTTCCAGAGAGTTAAATCTTCTCATAGTGTCCAGATTAAGATAATTTGAGCCTGGTCATTTGTGTCTCAAATGAGAAATCTGGGTTGATTTCTTTGGTGATCTCTTTAATTGTTTTCTTGTAATTACTATTGTTCAGGTACACCACTTATTTTTATCTAGGGATGAATGGCAACCTTTCATTAATTTGCACAGGAAACAGTGCATATCAATTTGTACATCCTTGCCAAATATACAAGTTTTTATCTCCCCAAATATGGGATGGTAATCTCTATCTCAATTTTATAATAATATTTTATTCAGAGTTTTCTTTTTTTTATGCACAGGATTTTTAACCAAATTTAAGTTTAAACTTTTGGGGATGTTATGTCTTACTGAACTTTGTCTTTTATGATTTTGGAAAAACTGATTTGGAAAAAACTGCATATACTAAAAAACCCTCTTCAAATATAGAAATGAAAATATGGAAGGTTTTAAGGAATATGTGGATATCTTGCTGACTAGCTGTTTTCTATATTTGTATTTATGCTTCAGTCCTAAGGGTCTTGGAATAATACTCCAGGGAAGATGTTATCTTCCTAGCTCCTGTAACTCTTATGGGCTACCAATGTTGGTGGGAGAGAGGGGGAATAGATCAGAAAGTAGATATTTGGTGTACTGTGAAAGTAAAGGCCTTTTCAATCTATAAACATATGAACATCCCAACTTGGAGGAAGAGTGGTATCAGCTGGGAGGTAATGTCAATACAATCAGTCCTCAATTTACCACCATAATTGAGCCCAGAATTAAGTTGACCTATCCAGCATGGCATCATGTGACTGCAGGAGGGGGGGTGCATGACCATTTACGACAGACAGGCTGCTCTAAAGGATATAAAGCATTGTAACTTTGAACTGTTGTAAAATGCCTGGTCCTTAAATGAGGAGTGCCTGTAATGTTTCCATTTCTTAAAGTGCTCCAAAAGTGTTTTGTCCAGAAGGCAACTGGGCTTTCTTGTTGAAACTAAAAAAGGCCAGTTGCCTTTTGGGGAAAAACACCTTTGGGAGAACTATGACTCAATAGATATTTCTTAGAATGCAAAATTTGACTTGCCTCAGCTTGGCTTGGTTTAAAGAACTACTGATAGGAGGATTTTTCTTTCTCTTCTGGCCTCCTGCTACATTTCTTTTTTGCATCATCACCTAGGGTGAGGTATAGGTTGCTATATTTTATGCAACAATTCTCTTTTGGGAAAATGTATACTAAAACAAATTTCACTACTTCATCAACCTAAATGAGTTTGTGAAGGGCAGGTCTTGCTTCAAATCTTTTAAAATCAGTATTTCATTTGTTATAAAGGAAGAAAATTTGTTTAATCAATGTCATTTGATTAAAATGTGATCTGGATTTGATTGGTGAGAAGCACCCCTTCTCTCTTGCACATATCCGGCTGCAACTTCAGTTATTTTTGGAAATGTAGTAAGACTGTATTGTTCTAATTACATCTGTTTTTCCTGTGGGATACACAGGAAAAGTGTTTCAAATAGATAAGCAGGACATCACACAACATTAAAAGCAGTTTGGAAGTTTATTATGTTACTAATTGAATCATAACTATGTTGACTTTAATTATGGAGATAGTTCATAACGGTATTTATATAAAAACACACATTCCGCCCATACAGGAGAATCAACAAAACAAAGAGGTGGGGAAATATCTTGGCCTATGAACTCCATTTAAAAGCTCTGCTAGCTCCTGAGATTCTAAAAAACAGAGACTCTGAGTTCTAGTCCTTCCTTAAGCATGAAAGTTGGATAGGTAACTTTGGGCCAGTCACTCTCTCCAGGGATGTTCACTGCCTTGAGTTATTTGTAAAAATAATAAGCGTGGCCTTCTGGACTAACAAAACTTCTGAACTAACAATTCCCAGAGAATTCACAATTCTCAAGCAGCATACTCATTGCCAATGCCAACAGACATCTGGAAGCCTTCCACCCCCATTTCACTCATAATTGGAAAAGGTACTTATGTTATTTTCCTTTTTGCTTTTGCCCATTTGACATCTACAGGCCAAATAAATAGGGCTCACCAAATTTCCTATGTTGTGCACTTCACTCTATTTATGGAACCTTTTTTTCTCTCTGCAGTATGATAGAGATGAATCTGTTGTGCATGTGCTCTTTTGTTGTGCCTTGAATATTGCCCACTTGTATGTGAACATTTGATATCATGGAAGGATGTAATTGACTGTGAATGTTAGTTTGTTCTATTAAGCATTATTCAAGTGAGATCTATCTTTCTCTCTCTCTTGACTTGCTGTTTGAAAAGACTTACTTTATTTCCTGTTCTATTCTACTTAGTTGATGGTTATACTTTAAAGCTGCATACTACCTTGAACATATTCCTGTATTTAAAAAATCAGGGTACTCGTTATTTTATAAACTTGATGGGCTCTTCATATTATAATGAAGAAAAGCACTACTGCGGTGTCTCTCCCAGTTCTTTTTAAATATGCACATCTAAGATAAGGATTATACTGTTTATGTCTTGCTATTTAATAGCCACAAAACCTCCTGGGTGTTGATTCGGTAATTGAGTGACAGTATCTAGAAGCCAATAGGAGAAAAAAAAATCAGCAAATCAATGATACCAATTGATAAGAATTTCAAGGAAAAAAATCAGAACGAAACCTATGGTTTGAACTACAATTCTTTTCCCTAGAATTTTAGACCTGGAGATGGCCACACGGATCTGCAGTGTTCAATGTTTAGGAAACCCAACGAAACCCTCCTTGAGTGGTGGGTATGCACTAAGTTCTAAAAAGCCTCTAGAGCAGGGGTATCAAACTCAAGGCCTGGGGGCTGGATTGGCCCATGGGGTGCTTAGATTTGGCCTGTGGGGCCATCCTGGAAACAGCAAAGGACCAGCCCACAGTGCCTCTGCCTGCAAAAATGGAGCTCACAAGGATTGCACACAGCCCTCCCAAGCTCTGTTTTTGCTGGCAGAGGGTTGCAGGAGGCTGTCCTCACCGAAAACGGAGCTCAGGAGCCCATTTTCGCTGGCAGAATGCTCAGGCCACCACAGGTGCCCCCCTCGACACGAGTGATCTCATGCTGGCCACGCCCAGCCTGGCTGCACCCACCGCGGCATCCCAAGGTCAAAGATAACCTGGTGCAGCCCTCAATGAAATTGAGTTTGACACCTCGTCTCTAGAGGTGAAAAATCTTTTATAGGTGGACTGTTCCCTTTGTTGAACAGAAAGTTTCTCCCAATATTTAAATAAAATTTAGTTTGCTGCAACTTATACCTTTTCTTTCTGGCCCTTAGTTACATTGGCCATGGAAAATAGTTCAATGCCATGAATATGGCTACTATATCTCCTAAGTCTTTTCTTCACACTGTCATCCCAAGGTCCTTCTGTCTGCCTAGGGCTTGTCCTCTATCATCCATATTACTGCCCTCTGAATCCACTCCAACCTGTCAGTATCTTTTTGGAAATGTGCCAAAAAAATCACACAGACTACTCTGGACATGGTCTCAACAGCACCAGATTGAAGGGAACAATTATATACCTGTTTCTGATAGCATAATTCATTATGTCTCCTATTCTGGAACATTTCTGCTGTAACCAACACAACCTTGGTTATTGCCTAAAATATTTTCACAAAATTATATCTTTATTCGGCTTATATTTTGTTTCCTACTGATCTCTTTCCCCTCCATTTTGGCTATCTCACACAACCAACCATCTACATGTAAAACCATGTCTTCCACTTTAAAAACGCACTTTGTAAACTGGTAAAGTATATTTTGGTGCAGTGATATTAGGTTTATTATCTTTTTTAAAAAAATTGCTATAACTCTGGCCCACCCCAAGTTGTTCTAATCAACAACTTTGTGCTATACGCTGGAAAAATGACTCAGTTTTTAGGCGGCACGTTTTGTGTCGAGACAGGAAGAGGTCAGTTTAACATTCTGTCACCCACAACATTCTGTGGAAAAACAAATATTCTCAGCAACACCAAGCATGAGAAAACCTTGTTGCATTTTCAGAGCTCTAGAAACCTGTCGTGCCAATTTCCTGCTTCCAAATTCCAGACCTTCAAAAGGATGCTCTTATATGAATTAAGATTCCTCCTAGCAAATACCAGCCTGATTTGGAATCCCATGAAAGTGCTAAACATCATTTAAAAAAATACTAGGATTGGATATTTTGTCCAGATCTGGAAGAGTAGATGGATATAGCATCATAGAATTCATAAACTTCATGTGTACTTTGCTCATTTCTTTATATATGTTTGGATTTACATTTGTGCAAGAACCTTTATGGTGCTTGTATGCTGATCCAATCTTTAAATCTGGAATGCATTTGCCAAACGGCTATTCTACAGCACCTTTGTTAAAAGTGCAGGTGTAAATTATATTCCTTTCTTTGGAACTCCTACATTGTTTCCTTATGGAATAAATATTTGGAAACATAATACATATAACCTTCAACTTATGATCATAATTGAGTCCAAAATTTCTATTGCTAAGCAAGACAGCTGATAAAGGAAATTTTCCCCATTTTACAACCTTTCTTGTCACATTTGTTAACTAATAACTACAGTTGTTAAGTTAGTAACATGGTTGTTAAGTGAATCTGGCTTCCCCGTTGGCTTTGCTTGTCAGAATGTCACAAAAAGTTATCACATGACCCTGGGACATTGCAACCATCATAAGTACATGCCAGTTGCCAAGCATCCGAATTTCAATCACATGACCGTGGGGAAGTTTCATAGGTCGTAAGTGTGAAAAACAGTCATAGGTCACTTTTTTCAGTGCCCTTATAATTTCAAAAGGTCACTAAATGAACTGTTGTAAATTGAGGACTACTTGTATGTACAATCAAGACAGACTGGTAGAGAAGATACAAGCATCTCTAGAATCAAGACAGCACTGATATCTGAAGCATTTATCGTTATGCTGTAATAGTCATAATGTGAAAAGTGGTCATCAGTCACCTTTTTCAGCACTGCTATAATTTCAAATAGTCACTAAACAAATAGTTGTAAGTCAAGGATTACAACTGTAAGCAGGCAGTGTTCAAATTTTTCATGAACACCAAGTGAGCACCTGAATGAAGGATCAGCATTACATTCTAAGGACCTAATGCAGTAGTAAGGAAGATTACCAGCTAATGGGGTATGTGAATAACAGGAAATGCAGCCCCATCACATCTGGGGAGTACTAGATTGAGGAAAGCTAATTTAAAGTGATCTAAAGCCATATTGGGAAATGAAATAATCTAGCTGTTTTAATATTAACAGATTATGCAGCAGAGAAACAATTAGGTTAGACTTCATCATAAAATATTGCTGACCACTCACCATAGGGTGAGTAAAACATGGGATATCCGTTGTTGTTTTTTTCAATTTTCCATCTCCCATAAAATTAGCGAACAACCTTTCATTTGGAGCTCTGGAAATATACAAAATTTATAATTTCCTCCTTCCTGGCAAGACAATAGTTAGCACCCTACAAAAGTCTTGGGTAATTTATTTCAGATACATTATTTCAAGTGACTCTTTGATCTTAACTGGTTGAAGGGGATTATTGTTCTGGAGTTTATCTTCTTTACAAAATTCACAATTGCTTTCCATATCTTATGTCTGCCTTGTTAGTGAAGACCATGCTGGCTGGGGGTTATGGAAGGTGAAGTCAAACTCATCAAATTGGAGAAGGTTGAACAAAAGGTTGAGCCACGTCCTCTGTCTGTTTTTTTCTTGCCATGTATATATCTGTGCAAGAAACCTCTATTTTTCTGAATAAATTGGAGAAGAGCCTGGGATTGACATGAAATAGGGGGTTTCCAACTTTAGAAGGTGCTGCAAGGGCGTGGGAGGAGGAAAACATTTGCTTGCTTAATTTTTAGGCTTATATCCCACCTTTTCTCCAAAGCTTAAGGCTCCATGGAAAGCCACAGAGAAGATCTGGGAGAAATTAGGTGATGATAGTTACCATATAGTATGTTATAAGGGAAAGGAAGAAAGCATTACAGGTAGTCCTCAACTTATGATCACGGACCATGGGAATGCTGCAACTGTCATAAGTGTGAAAAATGGTCCTAAGCCACTTTTTTCAGTGCCATTGTAACTTCTAACAGTCTTTAAATCAATGGTTATAAATCAAGGAGTATTTGTAGAAAGAAACTTAGATGCGTTCTGCCTTGATTCTCTGCAGATAATGAAAAATGCAATCAGGTTTTCATGATGTTATTATAGACTAATTCAATAGAGTTACAGATTTCTTGTGAAGGATGTTTGCTTAGTCTACTCAAAGGGATGACACATGCATAACATTTCATTTTTTTCTCTTTTCCCACAAGTACTATTTTCTGTGATCTATTGGGCTGACAAAAAGTGACTAATCAAAAGCCATTCCCTGAGTTTCCATGGCCATCAACAAACTTATTTGGAGCAGCAGGAGTTTTGTGAGAGAGTTACATAGAGGGTATCAAGAATAGCGTTGAAGGACCAAAGGAAGGGCCATATAAAGGCAACAGTCAGATAAGAGGGGCTTGAGCCCTTGTCAAGAAAATATCTGGAGAACAACATCTCATCTCAGATAGGGCTCTCTCTAGTTCCCACAAGGTGAGGGAAGGGGGTGCACATTAACTCTTGCAAGACTCTGTTGCCATAGCTGTTACAGTACTATTATTCCGTTTTTCTAAGAATCCTGTGAACTATAGTCGGATGAGTGTAGTGGAATGTAGTCTGGATTCCCAGGAGGGAGGGGCTGCATTCCAGAGGGAAAGAAGGCAGGGATGCATGGGAGGTTTGGTTGGGAGGAAGAGAGTTTAAACAGGTCTTCCCTAACGATTTCCAATTGTGGTCACATAGCTGTTTTCTGGCAAGATCTCGGTCCATAGGTGAGGAACAATAAAGGAATCTACTCAGAAATAACTCCATGTGTCAACAAATTTTAGCCATTCTATGTGATGATGTCACAGAGAACTAGGAAAATTTCCAGTGAGTCAGTTTTGTGTAAATAATGGACATAAGCCTTGTGGGAGGAACAGGACTGTATGATTAACATTTTTAGTTTTAGAGATAAAGACAGACTCTCTGGTTGGATGTTGCTTGCTTTTCTCAGAATGTTTTTCTACATTATTCCACATTACTAAATGTACTTCTCTGGTCCCCTGGGGACTTATATCATCATAAGCATCGCACCTAGTTCATGCATCAGATCTGTCATGTGCTTCTTTTGACAAATTATATTAATTACCGTTTCCCAAGTATGGCCATTAGTATTAGTGCTACAGGGAGGTAGTTGGAATAACTGTTGCTTAGGGGTTGTCCTTGAAACATTCACCAGTTAGGGGACCATTTTCTTTTTTGTTTGCTCTGCAGATAATATGAACTGGGCATGTTTATGAATTACTGTAATACATTTTGCTTTTTTTAGCCTCATGCATAATGATTTGAAAGTAAATCCTACTTTGTTTGATGGGTAAATTGCTCAGGTTTATGTAGGAGTTCGGGAAAAGGAATATAAACAGTCATCAAATCAGAATGCTTTGGTCAATTTTTTTCTTGATTTCTGAAATTGATATAAAGAGTGGATTCATCAAAAATGTTCTAGCTCTCATTGGTATGCTACCAATAAATGACTGCTATGCTACTGTCAGAAACAATTAGATCTTACTGAATATGTTACCTAGTTTGGGTAATAAAATGTCTGAAAGAAAACAAGCAAGCTCAAAAAGCACCAAGAATCCTCAGACTTTACTTTTCCTTATCTGAAAAATGAAAGTTAGGATTATTTAAGCCTCATCTTGAAATGCGAGATAAATGTAAATAATTAACGATTTAAAGGAAAATCTTAGAGTGCTTGAGTGTACATTTGTCTACTAAAGTGATAATTTTAGGAGTGGTGATTTTTAATCTATATCTTATGATTTTCAGATGCCGGGGAGAACAGACATTCTGTAAGTATATTTTTCATTTGACTAGTACCCATTGGGAGAAGTGTTTAATATTTCAGTTGCCAAAGCAGAAGCCAAGTTGTCTGGAATTGATTCATAAATATGTGTTAAGCCTATTGCACTTCATTAAGTGTATTCTGCATCTGTGGGCTGTATATTATAAATAGACAGAAGGGAGATGTGATAGTTTTAATCAGCGATGGGATTCAAAAAAAATTACTACCGTTTCTGTGGGTGTGGCTTGGTGGGCGTGGCAGGGGAAGGATACTGTAAAATATCCATTCCCTCCCCACTCCTGGGGGAAGGTTACTGCAAAATCTCCATTCCCTCCCCTCCCCACTAACCTGCTTTCCAGCTCCGTTCTCCTGTGCAGGGCAACAAAAGAAGACCCAGCCGATCAGCCGGGACCCAGAAGGCAGAGAATAGGTGGGGGCAGGGTCAGTCAGAGGTGGTATTCCGAACTACTCAAAATTTCTGCTACTGGTTCTCCAGAACTGGTTAGAACCTGCTGAATACCCACCTCTAGTTTTAATGCTTGAAACAGTTTCAAGGGTTACATTGTCCTGGATTAGGAGCATGCAAATTGACTAATACCAGCTTGTATGTATACTGTATACTGTATTGTACTGTGAATTAGGACAGTGTGTGATAAACGAAATATATAGTATACTTACAAGCTGGGTATTAGTCAACTTGTATGTACATTGCCAATCCTGGTTATCCTGAAGATGTTTCTGCTGTTTTTGGCTGTCTAATGCCAAATTACTGCTATTTCTTTGTCTGTGGTGCTGGAGACAAGCATCTCAGAGAAAAAAAAAACACTCTAAAAAGGTTGATAAACCTGTTAAAAGAAGCATGCAATTAATAATAGCAAAAAATAAGGCTAACTAAATGCACATACAAAAAAAAAAGCTGTTGAGACTCTAGAAAGGGTGATGAATGGTTGCAGGAACTCAGTATGTCTAGTCTAATGAAGAAAAGGACGAGGGGTGACATGATAGCAGTATTCTAATATTTAAGGGGCTGTCACAAAAAGGAGGGAGTCAACCTATTTCGGGGCCCCCCCCCCCGGTCCGCGGGCCCTGCCCCGGCCGTGGGCCCCCGGGGTGGGGCGGTTGGGCCCCCCCCCCCCCCTGGTGGGGGGGGGGGCGGTCGCCCCCCCCCGGGCCCCCCCCCCCCCCCCCCCCCCCCCCCCCCCCCCCCCCGCTCTAAAGCACCAGAAGGCAGAAGAAGAAGAAGAAGCAAGGATGGGAAGTTATCAAGGCAAGATCCAATAAAGAACTAAGGAGGAATTTCCTGAGAGTGAGAACAATGAATCAGTGGAATGGCTTCCATTCAGAAGTTGTGGGTCACTGGAGGTTCTTAAGAAAAGATTGGACAGCTATTTGTCCAGAATGGCATAGGATCTCCTGACTGAGCCAAGGGTTGGACTAGAAGACCTCCAAGGTCCCTTCCAACTCTGTTATTCTGTATTCTATTCTTATGTTGCATGTTTACAGAGCAGTAGGTGGTTGGACTTCCTAGTGTAGATGGCACTGAATAGGAAAGAAAAGCGCATCGTGGAATCTACAGTCACTACCCTGAAACTGCCTAGTATTATGTTTTATTGGAGGAGCAACACTGCATGGCCTCAGAGTGGATATGCTGTAATGATAGGCTGTGGGTTAAGTGCGATTAATGCTAATACATTTTCCAATTCAAGGACAGGGAGGAAAGCACAAAGATGTGGCCATGAGAAAACACCCTGAGGGATCAGGAACCAGCTTCCACTGGAAAATAAGATGATTTTAATTTATCCTCTTACCCTTGAGCTCTTCGTGTCCCTTTCTGAACTATCCTAGAGAATCTTTCAATGCTCCAGAGCGATTTTTCAGGGGAACAGGGGAATTTGCAAACATTATCCCTCTCCTCCTTCAGCATCCTGTAATCTCTGAACTCAAGCCAACATATATTTAGGTCGAATATTGAGAACACTTCCTAAGCACAAATTCAATCATGCAATCAACTGCTCTGGAGTCTCCTTTCCTGGTAGCTTTCAAGGATAATCTAAACTAGAGCCTGCCCTTTAATTCTAAAGCTTTTTGCCACAGGATCCTTTCTTCAAAATTCAAGATTCAGCTGATCATCTGAACAAACTTTGTTCATCATACAGTAACCTTGTTGAGAATGGTCATATAACTCCTGTGGCCTGTTAAACTCTGTTGAGGTATTTCCAACAAGGGAACAAGGCAGGTATTGGTGTGAGATGAGTGCTGTGCAGATCCCACAATTACTGTAACTGGAGGATTGCAGTTGTAAGCAATTTCACTATATCCCTGTATTTAGTTGTTGTTTCTGTGCAGTGAGTTCATGTTAGAAATCTTGCTGTTTGGGGCTTGTTTAAGATGCCTTTTCAGCTTGCGTCACCTTCCAATTTGATGTGAACCTGTTATAACAGTTTGCTGGCATGAGTAGAAAGAAGAGGCAGAGTACAGAATTCTGATGAGTCATTGTGAGTTTGAAAGAACTTTGCCACCATAGTGTGTACAGAGACATTGAGAAAAAGATACGTTTCTTTCTCTCTCTCTTTTTTTTTTTAAGATCAGGAAGATATCTGTGAGTTTAGACCCAGACCTGAGAAGGCAGAATAAGACTTATAATTATTGACTAGCAAGCAAGTTCTGATTGGTTGACATTCATCTGTCAGCCAATCAGTTCTCTAGAGATATTTCGTACTGTCCTGAGAGGGCAAGCCTCATTGGCTAGTATTTTTCCTTGACTTGCAAATATGAAACATGCCTTTGCTCATGAAAAGCAAGAAAGCGGTTTAAACATTGTAGGTTTTGTGTACACCTGATGAAGTGGATTATAATTAATAAGAATTTATACCATTGTTAGTTTAATTCTTTAAGATGTTAGCAGCAACAAACTAACATCACTATCCATCTGGTATTTATGATGGATAGTAAAAATGTAATACAATTGCTTCACTGCATCTTTACCAATTCCCAGCAAGGCTTGTGTTTGTTTGACAAAAAATGCAAAATGAAATTAATTGTGTAGTTAAAAGAGGCTACAAACAAATGTTGCAATTTATATAAGTTGAACTAACCTGTTTAGAAGATGCTCTGATAGGAACTGAAATCAGCATAGCTGATCAATAGCCATCCGTATAATTTAATATATTCCCTGTTAAACTTCCATTATTTCTGTTATTTGAAATCAAACTAAACTAGGAGAATTTCAAAGTATAATGAAACTTGAAGCAAATGTGAACTATGTAGATATTTGGAGTTCTTTTAAGAGATGTCATCCTACTTTCCAGTGGACATAAAATAAAAGCTCATAGAACTACTGTTTGTCACTATCCACTTCAGATTCCTGGATGACTGAATTTCTCCGTGAGGCATACTACTCATGATCTATAAGCTATCCCAAGTTAGTTTCGAAAGTTTCAAGGGCAAATTTTGAGTTACTCAGAAAGGAACTGGGTGTGGGTTTCCTTCCTGGAATCAGAACTGGCAATCTTTCTGTACTGTTTAATATTACTACCATTTTCTGAAAACATATTAAAAGGAAATATCTTAACAATAAGGGAGCTACTTCATGAAACACTAATTTAATATTGTTTGGTTTGCCTCAGAAATACAACTTCATTTTGTAGACTATGCTCCTTCAATCTTTTACCTCCTTGTGTAGATGCATTTGTTTATTTTATTGAGATCTTAGTATGATATAAAATGTGTTTTAAGTGAAAAAATGAGAAAGATGTAAACTGACTTTATACTGTCCATTTCAAAGAAAATGTTAAAAATAGTAATGTGAGATGCTTAGGAAATATTCAAACACCCAAAATTGAAATTCTAGAATAGGCATTGGATATTTGTCTTAGAAATGCATATTTGTATACTCTTAATGACGCAACTCATAATGCTGTTGGAATGTACCAGCTTCTTTCTCTATTACAAAGTAACAATCCCTAAAAAGGCAAATGTTGTTACTTCCAGGTAATGATGGGATCTGCCCTTTGGAACAATATTCTCCCCATAATTAGACTGGCCCCAATCATCCAGTTTTTCAGAAAGTTTAAATTTTTTTAATACATTCCTAGACAAGGGGTTAGGTGGCTAATTGGTGCCCTTGAAAACTTGTTGTTTTATTGTTGGCTGGGTTTTGCCCTCAATTGCCATTATGGTCTTTATATACTGTTGTTTACTACGGTAGTGTCAGGGTTCCGACTGATGCCCTAATTAATCAGGTAGTTCTTATTTGATATTGTATTTTTATGTGGTGTTGTTAACCACCTTAAGTTGCCGCAGCAAGGCGGGTGGCCATATAAATCAAAGGTATATAATAAAAATGCATTTCTTTACCTTATACTTGAATTTACACTCAGTGGTGGGATTCCAATTTTTTTACAACTGGTTCTGAGGGCGTGGCTTTGTGAGTGTGGCAGGGGAAGGATACTGTCTAGTCAGAGGTGGTATTTGCTGGTTTTCTGAACTACTCAAAATTTCCACTACTGCTTCTCCAGAACTGGTCAGAACCTGCTGAATACCACCTCTACTTACACTATGAGTAAAGCTGGGAAATTTTATAATATAAAACAAATATCTAAGAGGATGGGACATGGTAATGATTTCTAAAAACTTGCATGACATGGAGAAAATCTAGAGCCAAGTTTTTCTTTCTGTCAAACCCTCGATCAACTTATGAAGCCAACTTGTAGAACATGAGGTCATATTATACAAAAAAGCTAAACTTCATATTCCAAGAACCTACGTTATGCTAGATGCAATAATAGTTCGATATCCGTGCTTCACTACGAAACTATGTGGTCAGGCTTAGTTTTTGGGGAGGAAAGTAGGGGGGGCGGAATTCTGCCTCTGCCTACCAGCATCCGTCGGTTTTCATCTGGCTAGCGTCCTGTCAGTCTGTGAGAGAGATGAGGGCTGTTTGGAAACTGAAACAGTATTTGTTGTGTGAGCAAGAAGGAGACAGCAATGAGCCTGGGCATGGCTTAGCTCAACTGTTCTGTACTAAAGTTACTTGGTGCTGTGAAACTAAAACTGAAACTCCACTCCTCTGCTTGTGTTTTGCATTTGGAACAGATTTCTTTTCAGGTAGGGAGGGGGAGTAGAACTCCTTAGCATCAGAGCGTGTTAATAATAATATATGAAATACTAATGCTCTGATGGTCATTTCGAAAAATCCTTTCTTAGTGAGCACCTAGAAGCCAAGAGGGAAATAAGTGCCATATTTCAAGTTTGTAGGCGTTACAGTTCTGGAGATTTTGTGATGATGTGTGAGTGATATTTCCTATGTATGTATGTATGTATGTATGTATGTATGTATATGTATATGTATATGTATATGTATATGTATATGTATGTGTGTATGTGTGTATATATATATATATATATGTATGTATGTATATATATATATATATATATATATATATATATATATATATATATATATATATATATATATATATATATATATATATATATTTTTCTGAGGTTCTCGGTATTTGTATGTGGATCTTTGGTTATTTCGGAGAAAACCTGAATAACCATAATATATATATATATATATATATATATATATATATATATATATATGTATGTATGTATGTATATGTATATGTATATGTATATGTATATGATGTATATGTATATGTATATGTATACGTACCGTATATGTATATATGTATGGTATTCACTTTGTTTGGGTATTTTCCCACGTCATTATAGTTGTGCTTTTAAAGTTGTAGCAACATTTCGGCAGAATCTCATCTGCCATCATCAGGCTTCTGTATAGTGTTCGTCTGTGAGTCAGACTTTCACAGCTGTTTCTGTTTTAAATTTGGGGCTAGCCTACTGCTGTGCCAGAATGGTTTCTTCATCCTGATGATGGCAGATGAGATTCTGCCGAAACGTTGCTACAACTTTAAAAGCACAACTATAATGATGTGGGAAAATACCCAAACAAAGCTGAATACCATACATATATATATATATATATATATATATATATATATATATATAGTTAAGACATTGTATGACGTGCTAGAGCAGGGAATTCTGGGAGCTGAAGTCCACAAGTCTTAAAAGTTGCCAAGTTTGAAGACCCCTGTGCTATAGGATAAGGCTATCAGTGGTTGCTGATAATGCTGAATACACACCTCACAGAATGGAGATTTCCATTCAAAGAAATACTGCTTTTATTGTGTGTGCTATGTTTCATTAGTTCTTATAACATTATACTCTCATTGCTTGCAGAGAATAGAACCTTCTCCTGATGGGACTTAGGAAAAGGTGGCAGAGGAAATCCGTGAAAACAAGATGGAGGATGTCCTACCTGTTCCAGTTATTCTGCAGCATTTAGGTGCTTTCAGAAGTCGCACTTTGCTTGAGCGGTTGGTAACCCCTGTGGGGTGAACCGAGCATCTACAGTATACAGTACTTTTGCTGTTTGCCATTGCCATCCCATAACCTAGTGAGGCACACTTTCCAAATGATTGTTCCATATTTTCTTTAATGCCATTCTTAAATGGAAGCACATTTTTTACAAGAAGTATTTGCCATCTTAGTTGGTTGTTTTTAATCTTTCAAGCCAGAAAATAAACCTACCAGATACATTATGTGGTAGTAACTTCCCTGTCCATGCAAGCTGTCTGGCAATGAATTTGCAGGCACAGTTGATACTGCTGGTATCAACATTTCAAAGCAGTGGCTTCCAGATTGAAATGTGGTCTACACAAATCTTTCACATGGAAAAGCAAAATGTTGTGTAACATTTCATGTCACTTTTGCACCATCAATGAAATGTGTCGGTTCTCCTTGGCCAGATAAGTGGTAAGAAATGTTTATTCATGTGCCTGTCTTCTGTCACAACTATCCGTTTGCAATGGATCATAAAAATGCCCTTAAAGGAGCTGCCATTTGTAATGTGCAATTAGATAGAGCTATTACTTGCTCTAACGAATAGCTTTTCTATTACATCTGACTCCTCAGAGCTGGACAGTTCCCATAAGAACCAAATGCCATTCTGACAATAGCTTTTAAATAAGTACATCTGTGCTAAGAGTTTGATTTTTCCCCCCAAGAGTTTAATAAATTGTGGTGCAGCCTTGAATTTTAATTGCTGCTTGTCAAATGATCTCAAATAATTTCTTTGAACTCTAAAATCCTCATGACTGGTGAGCTGCTTGGTTATGTCTACAAAACCAAGGCCTGACAACAATAATAGTAATGTTAAATGTACAAATCACTCTAAGGCATGATTTACTGATTCATGGTTTCCTAAGTCACAACGATTTGTTTCCCACAATATGCTAAGCCATATGATGAAGTATTCAATAAGCCAAGGTTAAGTGATACGTGCTATATATAATATTGACACAGTGCACAGATATGATATTACATTAAACAAATATGGGGACAAAACAGTAACAGGAGCCCGTTTCCTGTCTGTTTCCCCAAAGCACATTCAACATAATCAGTGTTCATAGAATCTTGATGCAGTGACTATGTGTATGTGCTGTTATTTCAAAAGTTACATGAAAATAAATGGAGGAATAGCTAGTTGGCATGACCCCATGCTATCTCTGGTGTCCATTCAATCTATTCCAAGGTAGCCTTTGCATAAACCAGAGGCTCTAGGACAATGGCAGCATTCTTGATTCTCTGCCACATTGGCTGGGGCTGTGGGAATGACTGATTATCCTGAACCACAAGTTTTCCAACATTGTCTTACTTTCTTGAAACAATCCTTGGACCATATTTGCCTATAAGCTGCTGTTTTTGCCATTGCTTCTTCTGAGGATCAAATCTCTGGAGAGCAGACACTTGATGACAATTTGCCGTTGGAATAAATTATCCACATTCAAGTCTGGGTGAAGTTTTGTCATTCAAGTTTACCTCAGTGTTAACTGATGGGAAGAATGAAATTTCAAGGGAATTTGTAATATATATTCCATGTGGCTTTCATTTGAGTGCTTTGTATTGAGTTAAAGACAGGAAAGAATTCAGCATAATTTACTGTGCCAGTACAAACGCAGGATGAGCCATATTGAAAGAAGGCAGTGAACAAATCCTCAAAGATAATTCTTGAAGAAAGTAGGCTTTGCTTAAAAATCAAGATAAATGCCTCAGTGATAAAAGCAGTTCAAAACTAAATCAATTATGGAGACAGAAAGCAGCTTCTCCTCAATTGGAGGTTTTCAAACATATGCTGGCCCAATACTTAAGGATGCTGTAGCTCTGGATCTCCTGAACTCAGCAGAAGGTTGGACCTCATGGTCAACAAGAGCTTTCCAGTTCTGTTTTTATGATATCTCTGATCAATTAATATTTTATTAGTGTTTAGGAATAAGCACATACACACAATCCAATATAACAAAGAAAAAAACATTACTATTGGTAAAACATGAATAAATTCTAATGTACCATAAAGTCAAGTGTTAATCTTTTTTTTCTGTTAAGTGGTCTATAAACAAACATTGTGATTATTCTTGTGGTCTCTGTAGATTTGTAACATCATTTCTAACGTGAAGAATAATGTTCATGTTGCAAGAAACTTTATTGTGACTCAGAAAGAGTGAGTCTATTTAGGTCCTCGTAAGCAAAATATTAAAATGCTGTACCCCAGCTTTTAAGCACAACATGAAATCATGCTGCAGAATCTTTGCAACATCCCTCTTGATGTGCATACAAAATCCAGACCATGCTTTCCTATTCAGATGTTATTCTATATAATTTGATGTGGTATTTTATTAAAGAAATAATTTGAATGTCATTTGTGAAGAATCATTTTTCTTCCTGCTCATTATATGGGTGTGAGCTTGGATATACTAAAATGGAGGTGGGAGTGGGTTTTATAGACACCCTGCAGGTCTTATCTGATTATTATATTATCGAGTTATTATTATCTGGTTAGGAGAGTGGTGACTGAAACATATGAAGAAGGGTTGCAGGATATGTCTCGTCTAATGAAGAGAAGAACTACATGACACCGTTAGTAGTCTTTCCATACCTAAGGGGCTGCTACAAAGAGTGGGTCAACTTATTCTCCAAAGCACCTGAAGGCAGAACAAGAAGCAGCCAATGGAAACCTACGAAGGAGAAGTCCAATTTACGACTAAGGAGAAATTTCCTGACAGTGAGAACAATTAATTGGCGGAACGGCTTGCCTTCAGAAGCTAATCCAACCTCCTGCTCCCTCACCGGAGGCTTTTAAGAAGAGACCAGACAGCCATTTGTCTGAAATGGAATAAGATCTCCTGCTTGAGCAGGCAATTGGATTAGAAGGCCTCCAAGGTCCATTCCATCCCGTAATCCAAACTAGGAAGCCAAAATCATGGGTACTAATACTACTTTTTTTGTAACTTAGAGTCACAGAATCTTACAGGTCTGAAAGCACTTCCCCTTCCCTTGCTTTTACTTTCAGGAGAACTAGGGAGGGTGATGTCATGGTATGTGGGAATGACCTTATGAAACAGGGCACAGAGACACAGCCAAGGGAATGATCAGATAAAAGGCAGTTTAATCCGCAGAAGGAATGAGGTAGGCCAAGTGGCTCAGAAGGGATCCTCCCTAGTTTCCTGAGTTATAAAGAAGACCTGGGCTGGGAGTTGGAAATGTACTTTCAGAATTCCATGGTTCTGTTAATGTAACCTTACAATAAAGTAGAATTAGCTTATCTGGCCATGTTTCCTGTTTGGTCCACCTCGCAAGGCTGACGGGTCTCTTCTGAGATATTTTCTCCACCCTGTCCCACTTTTGGATTCAGATTTCTCTTTTCAGAGTGTTAACTTGGCCATGGCTTTTCCTCCTGTCTCTCAAGGTTATTCTCACAGCCCATTATTAGCCAGAGTTGAGGCAGGGGCACAGGGAAGAGAAGAACCCTGAAAAAGAATCAGAGAAAAAGTATCTGCATATGTATATATATACTGTTTCTACGTGCTGCTTGCGCACCATTTCTCACTTTGCTGGTCTTCTGGGAGGAAGAAAATAATCTTTCATTGTGACCTGCTGAAGTATCTTTTGGTTCCCATTTGGAAATTAGGCAATATATACATACATACAAGTCATTCTTGTTAGATTTATATCCTTCCTTTATTTTGTACATCTCCAGGCAGCATACACAATGCCACCGCCTCTTATTTTCCCCACAACAACCATTCTGTGAAAAGGGTTGAGTTGAGAGAGTGTAACTGGCCCAAAGTCACCCAACCAACTTTTATGCCCCAAAAGGCCTGGAAACCAGTCTTCTGCTTTCTAGTCCAGCATCTTATCAATACACTAAACTACCTCTATACCAGCTCTTCACAAAATGCAGCAACTATGAAGGTTTGCCAGTCATCCCTAGCATCAAGCTGAAAAATATACAATCTTTTAAGATTCCCAGTGTGATTCAACACAACCATGGAATTTAAAGTTCTTAAAATAGAACTGAAAAGCTACCTAAACATAGTCCACGTAGGAATGGGTAAAGTAGGATGATCAGAGGCAACACTTAATATCTGAGGAGAGGTCTCGGGGCCTAAAGTAAGTAGATCCATTATCACGCATGTGAGCTGGGCAGAGTTGTACATGGCTATTTTTATTTGGGAAACACCTATTTTAGGGTAGACTACATTTGTTTCCAGCCTGGTTGTTCAACACTGTGGTTAGAGTCTCAGGGAATTCTAGGCCAATTCTAGGGATCACAGGTTGCCTACCCTGTTAAAAATGGTGTGGCAAATGGGTATTTCAATACGGATTGCAGAAATTAGTGACTCCTTAATGCTCATTTTATACAGCAAGTTACAGGGGTTGAAAACACCCTCCTTTTCAGCACTATCATTTTCAGAATTTCCTGGATCTTGATTCTTAAATCAACTTTAAGTTCTCATGTAGCTGTGCCCTACCAATCAACATTGCCTTATCTTAAAGCTTAGACATATATAGTACAAATAGTGAAATGAGCATGAGGGCAATCCCTTAAGGAAATAAATCCCACTGCAGTGAGGTTAATGTTCTCCGATTCAGATAAAAATCCCAGATGCCGAGTTTGTCCACTGGGCAACTAAGGTAGCACTTTAAAAGGATTTTTGTACAATCTTTATTGAATCTGGGCTCAGTTTCAATAGTATTCGAACAATGGGCCATTAAAATTCTGAATGTTTAAATTCTCCATGTTTCTGCTGTTGATCCATGTCGGGGTCAACAACTGTAGAACAAACAAAAAAGTTTAAAATGTAAAATGTTAAAATGTAAAATGTAAAGTGTGGTTAAAAAGTACAAGATGTGTAGCACAGGAAATTATAGTTCAGATTCATTAGAAAGATTCCGGATACCATGATAGTTGTCAAGAATCTCTACTTCCTCCTATCTGGGAAGAAAGCTACATTTTTTTCTCTCTCTGAAAAGAACTATATGATTACTCATATTAATCTACTATGTTTCTTTGTAGCTTTACATTTTAAACTTTTTGTTTGTTTTGCTCACTGTGGCTATCCTCTAACTATCATCTAAAGACTACATCCATGCATCAGATAAATTGGACTGTAGTCCATGAAAAACTGTACTAATAGGCACAGCTGTCATCAATTTATGACTGCTTGTAAACATGTTTTGGAAGCAAACAATTACAAAACATGGAAAGGTTCTCTAGAACTCTCTACTACTGAATTAAAATGTTGTAATTTGAAAGAAACTCAGATCCAATTTATGAAGCCTGGCAGAGAAAATACTTTCTGCAATCCTATAGGTACTTGAGGGTAAGTGGGATTGGCTTCAGAATCACTGGATTAAAATATATTTACTGCCCAATCATTGGGATTTCTCTGGAAAGAGTGCAAAGGTTAGTCAAAGTAATTAAAAGTAGTAAAGCAATAAGATAAAATCAGTAGATTATATTAGTGAACAACAATCATAAAACCATAAAAAGGAGACTAAAATAAAAATAATGTTATTTAAAGACTCCTAAGGCTTCTTAGAAACAGTTCTAAAGTCAGGGAAAAGCAGCAATGAGTTCAGTGAAATCAAGGTCAGAACCTTCTTTGGAACACATTAAACGACGTCCAGAGTTTTCCAGGAACATCTTAGCAAAGTGAAATCGCTGGCTTGTTCTTTTTTTTTTCCACTTGAAAAAATAATCCGCAAGAGCTTATTACCAAAACACTCCCTTGAGTTGTAGTTCCATAAATGACTGTTGAGTTTCCCTACAATAACATGTAGAAAGAAATCCACCTCATAGTGTTATTGTTTCACATCTCTCACATTGCAGGAATCTTAATTTTCCATCCAAATAACAAAACAAAGTGGACACACACTGATGACATAAGCCAGGGCTGAGCAACTCAGAGCCCATGGGAACATGTGATACCCAGCCTTGTTTTTGTAGTTCTTAGCACCTTCCCTTCCTCCTTCAAGATTGCACAACCAAATTCAGGTGGGAAATTGCTGATATTTGGCAATGTGGTTTTTCTTAGTCTGTGGATATGTAGAAAGGGGATATAAATCCCGGAAAAGAAAAACAGAATAAAAATAGAATCAGCCTCTAAGATCTTCTAATGAGATCATGGTATCACTTCCTGTAGACCTCTTGTTCTTGTTCTTTTGCTTTTTTTTTTTAAAGTACAGACTGCAAAAGAAAAATCTCTCTCTCTCTTCTCTGATATAAATGCATAGTGTACTTCTAGGGCCACCTTCTAGCAAACTGCACAGGGGCATTTCGTACATTGAATAACTGAGAAAACAACATTAGATGCATCCTCCCCACTCCTCCCTCCCTCAGCAATATATTAGGGAAACCTCAACCTGCCAAAATGCTCTTTTCTAAGAAATTAGAGGAATGAGACTCCTAAAACAAGGATCATGACCTCAGCTTCCTGCCTATTATATACTATGTGAATTAATATAGAGACAGAACTTTCTGAAGCCTAGTTTGACTTTTGGATATCTCTGCAATCATTTCAGAAAGTCTCAGCAGTTGATTTCATGCTCCAGAAATACTAGAGATTATCAAGGATCTTCCTGATACGTTAATGGCTTTACCATGTAATGAAGTTGTCTTTATTTTGTCACGTTATGGTACCTTTCCATTTTTTTTTCTTCCACCAAAAATCCATCCATCCACCCATCCTTATAACAAAGATCAAAGAGCTACACAACATCTTGTGATTGCTCCAGAAGTAGCCTTCTGTGAAAAAGCATTTTGAATCTCATGCAAATTTATGTGTACACAATGTAGCAGACTTTGGCTTTGTCACTGTTGTGTTTCTGTTCTAGTGATAAATAAAAAAATTAGTAGTAGTTTTTCTCCATTGTTTGATACAAGCAGTCCAAAGTAATTGAGTAATCACAGGCATTTTTTAATCAATCAATCATAACAGTAACTCAATATCATATAGCCATTACTCCATAAATGTGATTTATAAACCTAATCCTCTCTGAAATTAATGGAGCTTCCTGATTTTAGTAATCTTTGGGACATACATCATTGATTGGCATAGGGTCTTTAGAAGATTCCAGAAGGCCCACTCTCCTGACTTTCTCCTCATGGCATCTAGTCATGTCAAGAGACTTTTTTTCCCTGTGTATTTAAATCGAAAATTAAATCTATTAAGATCAATGATCTGATATGTGATGAAAGCCTAAACATGAAACAGTTTTTCAGATGATAATTTAATTTTTTTTTACTTTGAATGGAAAGCATTCTCACCTGGTCAGGCAGGGAAGTTATGTTACATTCAGACCCCATCACTCAATGAACTCTGAATGGTAGTGTCCAGAAAGAGGGTTTTTTCTGCAGTTGTGACCAGAAGGGGTATTCAGCAGGTTCTGACCAGTTGTGGAGAACCGGTAGTGGAAATTTTGAGTAGTTCAGAAAATCAGCAAATACCACCTCTGACTGGAGGTTTTAGATTATCCTTCCCCTGCCATGTCCACCAAGCCACGCCCACAGAACCGGTAGTAAAAAAATTTGAATCCCACCACCGGTTCTGACCAGTTCTGGATAACCAGTAGTGGAAATTTTGAGTAGTTCGGAGAACTGGCAAATACCATCCCTGACTGGCCCCACCCCCATCTATTCTCTGTCTCCCAAGTCCCAGCTGATCGGCTGGGTCTTCTTTGGTTGCCCTGCACAGGAGAACGGAGCTGGAAAGCAGGTTAGTGGGGAGGGGAGGGAATGGAGATTTTGCAGTAACCTTCCCCTGCCATGCCAACCAAGCCACGCCCACAGAACCAGTAGTAAAAAAAATTCAATCCCACCACTGGTTGTGGCCATCCTGTGAGGCGGTCCCTTCTCTCCTGGTCTTCTGAAAAGAAATCAAGACATGGCTCTGTGGCTTTTTGTGGGGGGCCCAGGGGAGCATACCGCCATGGGGCTGGTTGGTGCCCTGGGAGCCCTTGCTTTGCCTTTTGAATGAATTTTAAACATTTAACAATGTTTGCTTTCTTGTAATTTTTTTAATGTTTATACACTGAGTTTATATTTTAATATTTTAAAGCACCCAGAGTATCTCTCTGAGGGAGATGGGTGGTTCAAACCTGTGATAAATAAATAACTAAACAAATAGATATCCGATAATTCCAAATACTGAGCCATGAGAATGTGGGGTGCAACAAAAGAAGATTCCAAGACTGCAACCACTCTTCAAGGAGGGGAAACGATCACTAGTTAATTTTCATGTGACATTATCTTCCAAACAATTCCATGCATCACACCCTGGGTTCTCACTTTCCAGAAATCAAACTTATACTGAATTAATACTCTTGGGAAAGTGTAATCTGGATTCATACATTGTGTTGTTCATTTATGCATCTTGAGGCATTGTAAATCCAAAGGAAGAATGGGCTATAATAGGAACATATCTGATGGGGAAGGCTTTTGTACATGATACAGGTCAACTAGAGGAAGCAGAAAACTCCCACAAATATCTCTTCTCAAACATGAACAAAAAGACAACAGCATCTTTTTCATCCCCAAAGGAAACTAAATGAAGCAGTAAGAATTTGTTTCAGATATTAAGAATTGGCTGAGTTGATCCATTTTGCCTGGAGAAGACAAGACACTTCTCTGTTCTTCTGGTATCTACAAACTGGTGGTTAACAGACAACCCATATCTGGATCTACTGTCTGCATGGAATCAAATAAAAAATGGTGAAAAAAATAAATAAATTTGTATGTTTCTCCTGTCTCTGTAATGTAGGATTTTCCTGAAAACTTTTTCCAATTTACTTTTCAACTAGGAGGGTCATCATGGACCCCTTTTCTTATAAGAATTACACTCCTGCACAGGTAGTCCTCAACTTATAGCCATTTGTTTAGTGATTTACAACTAAAAAAGCGATGTATTACTGTTTTTTACACTTATGACTGTTGCAGCAACCTCATGGTCACATGATCAAAATTTGGATGCAGGAAAATGGGGCAAAACTCAGCAACAGAAATTTTGGGTTCAAATGTGGTCAGAAATCGAGGACTACCTGTATCTCCATAATGTCATGGGATGTCCATGGGGCCAAGCCAATTAACTGTCCACTTTCTCCCTCTCCAGAGGAAACCCCAAGGGAAAACAAACCCAAAAATATTCCTCCGGTGCTAGGGACAAACGATTGCTTGCTGCCCACTAAGTGGTTCCTGAGATTTTCCTTCTTTTTGCTGTCAAAGTGTTATGGTGCCTTCTACAATCTAACTCTTTCTCTATGGTTGCCTTAAGGGTTGTCTTGATTTCTTTCACTGCACAATGGCAGTTGGAGATGTTGTTTTGTTCTGAAGCAGAACAAGGGAAGAATGGGTGGAGTGGCAGTTGGATCCTGGCACTGTGCCTTCCCAGTAGCGGGCTGGAAGGGATGCTGTCAGGATACAGAGGAAGTTACAGCTCGACAGTGAGGACATTCCTGCAATGGTGCAAATTTGCTGCAGATGGTAAAAAGCTTGAATTAGGTGGCCACCTGGAAGTACTTTTAGATGTGATTTCAATACAGTGAAAGAGGCAGGCAAGGCTTTTCCTCTATCCCATCTTTCTTTTTGAAGTGATATTATCTTAAGTTCAAAGTGAATTCCTTCCAAGTTAATATAATGCTTATTACTATTTTTCCAGAATCCTTGATAAAGTTACTAAGAAGAAAGAGTGTGCAATTATAAATGGATGACCCATTGAGAATCAGTTATCTAATTCAAAAGGCGCCCCCTAATTTTGATCTAAGATGATGGAGTCAGTAATATATGTCATTGTCAGCATGAAGATATTGTTGAAAATATCACAAGGATTAGAACTCTGATGCATGAAATGGGCTTAAATATATATATTTTATATATTAAATATATAAAACCATATTCAAGTCAACTGACACCAATTACAGGGATGTTCCAGGTGCCATATGAAATCGTATCAGAAGTGTTTTTCAAATTACACTTAGATTTTAGACATTGTTTCTAGACATGGCAAGATTTGTTGAGAAAACATACTAAAACAATTCTATTAACTAGCATCTGCAATTAGAATATATTTTGTAAAGAGGCTTTTAATAGATTCAACTGAATTACAAACCAAATGTACAACTTTCCTGATTCTCTGTTATTAAAGACATACAAGTCCATTCCCTCCTTCCCCATCTAAGTGTAATATTGTATTGTTCTTACCACAATTATGTCAGTATGAGTGTTGAGATGTCTGAATTTTTGTACTTTCCTTGAGGCACATTATACAGTAGGTAAGGGATGGAGTTGGCATTGCATTATTAAGGTGTAGATTTTGTCACTTGTTCCTCTTTGTGTACCTCATTGACACTAATGGTTGTGTAACAAAATAAAGACAAGTTTTCAGTTAGGAGGATAACCATTAATTTGAGGAATGTGTGTATGCATGTGTGCAAGTGTGAATTTTGTAACTCTATCTTTCTATCATCTATCTATCATCTATCTATCATCTATCTATCTATCTATCTATCTATCTATCTATCTATCTATCTATCTATCTATCTATCTATCTATCTATCTATCTATCTATCTATCTATCTATCCCTATCTGTCTGTCTGTCGGTCTGTCTATCTAATCTATCTATCTAATCTATCTATCTATCTACCCTGTTTCTCCAACAATACGGCCTCCCCCAATAGGAAGTCCCAGCATGTTTTATAGGCATGAAATGAAATAAGCCCCTCCCCAAATTAAGGCCTATATTAAAACATGGAAATGGGGGAATGGTGGGGCTTGCCGTTAGGAAGTACTTTGTTGCACACCGGATATGACCCTGATACTAAGTGCCTAGTCACCCAAAGAAGGCCTAGCCATCTTATATATGAAACACGTATCTATCTATCTATCTATCTATCTATCTATCTATCTATCTATCTATCTATCTATCTATCTATCTATTATCTATCTATCTATCTATCTATCTATCTATCTATCTATCTATCTATCTATCTAATCTATCACCTATCTATTTTGTCCCCAAATGTTTCTTTTGTCCCCCACGTGCTTTTGGTGAGTGCTGGCTTATACATATCATGGCTTTCACTGTTTGATCCCCATAAACCAATCTCCTTTCTTTTCCTTGATTAATTAAGCTTATTCTTTTATTGACCAAGGATTTCTGAAAAAGACATTTCTTAGTTTAGAATTGGGAAATTTCCAGCTATATGAGTGCTAAACCACTTCTGACCCCTAGTGGCAAATTGGGTTTTGCGACCACTTTTAAATTATTTTGAATAGGCTTTGGATGCAGCTCAATCATTTTGATATCTCTTTCTGAAGATGCCCTTCTATTTTCAAAGGTCATGTCTCCATAATGTTGCCTTTGCCTCTTTCCTAGCCCATTATGTCCTATCATTGCCCAAATCAAGTTTTGTTGTACGAACCATTCCTAAAACGTCACTGTTGACAATGCTGACAATGACATGACTACAACCCATGTTTGTTGTTGTTGTTTTTCTACCTGTAAATGACACTGGAAGAGAAGAGAAATGAAACCAGGGGAGTCCAGTAAACGTGGCCCTTAAATTCTCCTGCATTACAACTGTAAGAGTAGCATTGCTCACCAGGCCCATCACTGAGGTAAGATGGACTCAGTCTCTGAGGCAGCACAATTGATATTGTCATAGTTTTCTGCTGACTGTTGGATTGCATGTTACATTGGGAATTAAAATGAAGTAATAGTCAGGACAAATGTTTACCTGTTGCATTCCTAGCACATTTGCTAGGAAATTATACAGTGACATCAGTGCTGGGGTTCAAATTTTTTTACTACCGGTTCTGTGGGCATGACTTGGTGGGCGAGGCAGGGGAAGGATACTGTAAAATCTCCAGTTAGAGGTGGTATTTGCCAGTTCTCTGAACTACTCAAAATGTCTGCTACTGGTTCTCCAAAACTGGTCAGAACCTGCTGAGTACCACCTTTGAGTGACAATTAAATCACATTGAAAATCCAGGACAGGAAGAGAAGATTAGAAAGAAACTCAAACTGATTCCACCTTAACTTCTAGGGGGTATAAGAGGAAAGGAGGGAAAAAAACTTACAGGCACTTCTCAACTACAACCATTCATTTAGTGACCGTTCAAAGTTACAACAGCACTGGAAAAAGTGACTTATGACCATCCACATGGTCAGATAATCAAAATTTGGATGTTTGGCAACTGGTTCACATTATGATGGTTGTAGTAGCCTGTGGTCATATGATCCCCTTTTGCAACCTTCGACCAGCAAAGTCAATGGAGATGTCAGTTTCACTTAACAAATGTGTTACTAACTTAATAACTGCAGTGATTCACTTAACAAGCATGGCAAAAAGGGTCATAAAATGGGGCAAACCCACTTAACAAATGTCTCACTTAGCAACAAAAATTTTGGGCTCAATTATAGTCCCAAGTCGAGGACTACCTGCATTAAGATTTGCATGGGTGGTTCAAACGTGACTAAAGTGCCAATCCATTCCATAATAAAGAAGGGATGATGGAAGAGGCTGATGTTCTGATAAAGCACGAGAAAATCAATCATTGTTTCAGGTAAACCTGGGAAATTAGCTGAGTAAGAAATTCAGTTAAGCAACTCAAACAAGGACTAAACCAAATGTGCTACTGAGCTTATTATCTCTTTCCTAGGGAGGTAACTGTAAATTAAACAGGAAGGAACTTGGAATTTCTATTTCTAGCTGCTAAATCAATAATTATCCAAAAATGGTAATTTTTAGATGATTTATCTTTAGACAATTGGCCCATTAAGGTTTGGTCACTTGCTCTTTTTGAAAAAAAAAAATCACTGATAATATTTGAGATTTAAGTTACTATTTCCATTTTGTAGGAAGTGGAGGTGAGCAATGATGGTTGGGGTGGTTGCTCCAGATAAGAGTGGGGCACTCATTTATTATTATTATTATTCGATGTTTCTACCACTCAGTTGGAAGAACATTCCTTATATTCTCTGCACATCCTAAGCAAGATGTTAGCAAGATAAAGATGATGAATAAACCCGTTTCAGATTCCTTTGCAGCAATTAATAAGTGGAAAAGTTGTCATGTAGAAGCGGAGACCTGGATTTTGGGAAATAGCAATAGCACGTAGACTTATATATATTGCTTCATAGTGCTTTACAGCACTCGCTAAGCGGTTTATAGGTTTACAGGAAAGATTGAAGGCAAAAGGAAATGGGGAGGATAGAGGATGAGATGGTTAGATGGTGTCGTTGACACAATGAACATGAGTTTGGGCAGACAGGGGAGGACATGGGAGCGTGACATGTTGTGGTCCATGGGGTTGCAAAAAGTCAGACACAACTAAGGGGACTGAACAACAACAAAAAGTGTCTGATGTCCCATTATAATTAGTTAGAGCAAACCTTTCTGATAACTCATGAAACTTTAGGCAACAGGTTCCTGTTGGTCTAATAAATCACTAGTAATTATGCCCATTGGGAGTAGGAGGTGCCCAAGTCAAAGCAATCTGCTCTTCTTAATTGGGCCGCATAATCCAAGTGTGATGCAATGCTTACAAAGTGAATGCAAGTAGAATCTTTCTTGATTTATTCACAAGACACAACACCAAAAACAATTGTACTTTAAAGATCCTGCAATGTCTACACATTTGCACAGTGGTAACTGTTAGCTCCATCTTTATACAGGTAGTCCTCAACTTATTTGTTAGGTGAGTTTTGTCCTATTTTACGACCTTTCTTGCCACAGTTGCTAAGGCAGTGATGGCTAACCTTTTTGGCACTGAGTGCCCAAAGCGCATGCGTGCATCAGTGGTGGGATTCAAATTTTTTAACAACCGGTTCTGTGGGCATGGCTTGGTGGGCGTGGCAGGGGAAGGATACTGTAAAATCTCCAGTTAGAGGTGGTATTTGCCGATTCTCCGAACTACTCAAAATTTCCACTACTGGTTCTCTAGAACTGGTCAGAACCTGCTGAATAACACCTCTGGTCCGCATCCCAAAAATGCAATGCATGCGCATCCCCGTGCATGTGCCCTGCCTTCCAGCATGCGCCCCGCCCCCACAACCATTCATCCTTTTTCTTATTTAAAAATGCCTCTCAGGCAAACATTGGACAGACTTTTGTAAATAAAGTAAATAAAGCTGTTGTATTGCTTTACTGCATGCCGATTTCCATGGCCTTCTGAGAAGCAGGAGTTGATGAAACCTCGGCAGCCCAGATACAGCTGCTCCACCGTTCAGGAAGGGCAGCCCTCTTTAGCAAGTGGCCTGTGGCTTGTGATCTGAGGAGAACTCCTTCGGAATGGAATGGGCTAAAAATGGAAATAGAAGCCATTTGTTACCAATTGATGCTTTTCAGTTGTGCCAAAGTTATGTTCAATGCATATGTTGAAATGACAATCATTCTCCCTTTCAGTATATGCCTAATTAGGAATAATGTGGCTGCCACTATAACTGGGGTGTCAAACTTGTGGCCCGCTGGCCACTCCCACCCATTTTAGCGAAAGGGAAAAACATGACAGCGTGAGTTTGACACCCCTGCTCTACAAGTTGTACGTACACAGTTGTACGAAAAGCCTGCAAAATGTAGCAGCTGATGGGTATTAGCTCATCTCATATGCAGGTAGTCCTCATTTAGTGACCACAATCAGGAGCGATAATGCTGTCATTCAATAAAACAGACACTAAGTATAACGGCAACTGTTCTTTTTTAAAAAATATGTTTTAATTAAGTTTCTAATTTTCAACATAAAACATCATAGTTTCAACAACATTCTTGACATCTATACACATTCTTATCATAAGTATCTTAATACATTGTATTTATATTTATCTAATATTTATATTTATCTAATACAGTATTATATTTATCTAACTTTAACTATAATCATTATTCCTATATTCTTACATAATTTACAAATTTACATTTTACATTCTTAGGGTTTCTTACAATTAAGTTTCTTGTCTTAATTTTTTTGTTCTGTTTGCTAACCAATCATATCATTTATTCCAAATTAGGTAATAATCAGAATCATCTCTTTCTTTCAATTTCAACGTTAACATATTCATTTTGGCACTTTCTGTTACTTTTTGTAATATCAGTTCTTCTTTAGGAACATTGGGAGTTTTCCATATCTGTTCAAAGGCTGTTCTGGCAGTTGTTGTGATATGTAACAATAAATTATTTCTTTTGGTATTCTATCTTTAATAATTCCTAAAAGGAAGGTTTAAAATGGCAACTGTTCTTATTACCTTATTTCAGCTTTTCTTTGCTTTTACAGACTTACAGGAGATTGTAAATCCAACGATGGGTTGTAAAATTACTTTTTCATCACCACTGTAACTGCAAACATTTGCTAAACAAGACAGTTGCTAAATGAGGACTACCTGTATACACGTGTTTTAAAAGAGCCATATATATATATATATATATATATATATATATATATATATATATATATATATATATATATATATATATATATATATGCCCTTATGAATATATATATATATATATATATATATATATATATATATATATATATATATATATATATATATATATATATATATATATATATATGCTGCAAAGACCTTATGAAGTAGAAATTTCTGATATTCACACTTTTCAGGGTTTATGTTGGGAGCTATTAAAAGCTAGGATTATTTTTTTCCATCAAAGTTGTTTTTGGATGTTGATCATTATTCCAGTTTTTGTGTTATGGATTAATTCATATAATCAAACACAGCAAAACAGACTTGATTAAATGTCCTTTCTAAAGAGAAGGGCATTAACATATAATTTCAGTCTTTAGAACAATTATTGCCTTTTCCTACTATATAGAAACAGCCTATATAGTAGTATTTTCATATATAATAACCGCTAAACATTAGTCAGGGCTCCAGATTTATATAACAAAGCTCAACGTTATTTCCTGATCAACATTTATTAATATATGGGCCTCAATTTTGCCAAAACTTTAAGGGAATAATCCTGTGCACCTTTACTCCAAAGTAAACACCGCTGTGCAGAGGTGGTATTCAGCAGGTTTTGATCAGTTCTGCAGAACCGGTAGCAGAAATTTTGAGTAGTCCGGAGAACTGGCAAATACTACCCCTGACTGGAGAATTTACAGTATCCTTCCCCTGCCACGCCCACCAAGCCACACCCACAGAACTGGTAGTAAAAAAAATTGAATCCTACCACAGCCGCTGTGTGTGCTCAGTGAGATGTCTCCCCTGCAAAGCATACAAAATCAGCCTATAACTGTCAGCTTCTATAGCTTCTCATCTTTTCAGACTAGAGTTGTGTACAGCATTGAGTGGCTGAGTCAGTCTTCTTTTGTCAAATAACGTTTCACAGGGAAAACTATGATATCGAGCAAAAGCCTGATCTCATAAACAACTCAGACACTTGAAGCGGTAACAATATGGCTGTCAGCTTGGCTAATGTAGAATGGGCTTGGTAAGCAGAAAGGGACAAGCAATCTCACAGGGTGTTTATAACAGAATGGTGAAAAGCACAGGAAGTGGACGTCTGGAGCACCCTGGTTAGGAAAAGCAGCTGGTAAAAGAAGCCTGCTACAACTCAGAAGCCCACTACAGGCAGTCCTCGAATTATGACCACAGTGGAACCCAACATTTGTGTGGCCAAGTGAGTTTGCCCCATTGTTCAACTTTTCTTGCCACAGTTGATAAGTGAAGCATTGCATTTGTTAAGTTAGTAACATGGTTGTTAAGTGAATCTGGATTCCTCACCGACTTTGCTTGTTAGAAGGTCACAAAAGTTGATCACATGACCCTGGGACACTGCAATTGTCATAAATATCAACCACTTGCCAAGCATCCAAATTTGGATCATGTCATCATGGAGGTTGCTGCAACAGTCATCAGTGTGAAAAACAGCAAAAGTCATTTTTTTCAGTGTGTGTTGTAACTTTGAACAGTCACTAAATGAACTGTTGTAAGTCGAGGACTACCTGTACTGTTCCTGTTGACAGGTATTCCTCCCTTAATCTCTGAGCCCTTCCAGACAGCTAATAGTTTTGTTGCCCAAACTATCTGCTTTTCTAATTAAAATGAAGTGGTATTCCCACCCATGTGGGGGGTTACGCTATACACCTGTGATGGTGAACCTGTGGCACGCAGAGCCATTTGTGCCGGCACCCAAGCTGCAGGCAAACTTACCTCACTGTGCATGCATGCGCCTCACAGCTGATTTTCAGCGGGTTTGAGGCCTTTTTCGGCCTCCCAAAGGCTTGAGGAACGCTTCTGCAGGCTTCTGCAGGCTTTGCAGGCCAAAAACTAGCCCCGTTTCATCTCTTCCTATTTTTCTTAAAATACCGGAAGTGACTAAATGGGGCTAAATGGGGCTTCCTGAAGCCTCTGGGAGGCTGAAAAAGGCCTCAAACCAGCTGTGAGGTGCAGTGCAGGTAAGGGGGTGGCAGGGGCGGCAGCGGAATGACTGGGGATTGTGTGTGCATGTGTAGGGGGCGTGGGGCGGCACATTGCCTTCTGGGTGCTGGCAAATGGTCCTAGCCTTTGGCAAATGGAAATAACTATAGGCAGTCTTTGTTTAGTGACAATTGGGCCTGGGAACTTGGTCATTAAATAACACAGTCACTAAGTGACTGAGCAACTATGTTTACAGTCTTACTTCAGCTTTCCTTTGCTTTGGCTTTGTGTATCAGGCTTCTCCATTAACTTTGCCTGTCACAAGGTTACAAAACATCACATGACTCCAAGACAATGCAACGGTCATAAATATGACTCAGTTGCTAAGTATTTGAATTCTGATCATGTGATCAAATCAAAATCATGTGACTTTTATCATGCTGCTGCAATGGTCATAAGCAGAGGTGCTATTCAGCAGATTCTGACCAGTTCTGGAGAACCAGAAGCAGAAATTTTGAGTAGTTTGGAGAACCGGCAAATACCAACTCTGACTGGCCCCTCCCCCACCTATTTTCTGCCTCCCAAGTCCCAGCTGATTGGCTGGGTGTTCTTTTGTTGCCCTGCACAGGAGAACGGAGCTGGAAAGCAGGTTAGTGGGGTGGGGAGGGAATGGAGATTTTACAGTATCCTTCCCCTGCCATGCCCACCAAGCCACACCCACAGAACCGGTAGTAAAAAAATTTGAATCCCATCACTGGTCATAAGTGTGAACACTGGTCATAAGTCCCTATTTTCAGTACTGTTGTAACTTTGAACGGTCACTAGATGAACCGTTGCAAGTCAAGGACTACCTCTAATCATGTCAAGTTGAGGAAATGGAACTCAACACCTTATTTCTGCCCAGAAGTGAAAAGGCATGCTTGGGACCCAAGTGCAAATCAAAAGCCCCAAATCAGGAAAAACAGCATTTTTTATGATAAGAAAACCACTGGTCACATCAGTTAGTACATCATTAGTTCCTGCTTCCACCTAAGTGCCCACAGTACAATATTACCTATAACATACATAGGGGTGCACTTAATTAGTTCAGCTCTCTGCTTCTGGATGTGTTTTCTAATATACTAATGATAATTTTCTCCTCTAGACCTCTGTCTAGATATTCTTAACCACAACTAAGCAAAATGTCACACAACTTTCCTTTGTTCTAGTAACAGGCCCGCCTGCAGAGTTTCCTAGCAAGATTACAAGACCACAAACCATCAGTTAAACTGACACTTCTTACACAGGAAGCCTTTTGTGGTCAATCCCTTTAGCTTCTTCTCGCCAGTGTTAAAACAGGTGTTACTGAACTGCTGATTCTAACTATGGCGAGATCTGGCAAAAGCACAAAGCGGTTAAGAGCAGTTTAATTCCATGGCTCACTTAGAAAAGCCCCTAATAGTTTGCTAATACCATATATTTATTGTAATTATTTTATATCACACCTTTATTATTTTTATAAATAATTCAAAGTGGTGAACATACTGAATGCTCCTTCTTCCTCCTATTTTCCCCACAATAGCAACACTGTGAGAATAGAATAGAATAGAATAGAATAGAATAGAATAGAATAGAATAGAATAGAATAGAATAGAATAGAATAGAATAGAATAGAATAGAATACTTTATTGGCTAAGTGTGATTGGACACACAAGAAATTTGTCTTGGTGTAAATACTCTCAGTATACATAAAGAAAAGATACATTCATTAAGAATCAAGAATCATAACGTACAACACTTAATGATAGTCATAGGGTACAATCAGCAATCAAATCATACTAGGAAACAGTCAATATAAATCATAAGGATACAAGTGACAAAGTTACAGTCCTACAATCACAAGTGGGTTGGGATGGGTGATAAGGAGTGATGAGAAGATTAACAGTAATAGTAGTGCACACTTTGTGAGGTGGGTTGGGCTGAGAGAAAGAGTAACTGGCCAAAGTCACCCAGCTGGTTTTCATGCCTAAAGTGGAACTAGAACTCACTAACTCCTGGTTTCTAGTCCAGCATCTTATCATCATCTAACTCTAACCCAGCTAGCTTTCATGCCTAAAGCACGATTAGAACTCACAGACTCTGGGTTTCAGACGTGCAAAGATCATAGAGGCAAGGATTGGTCATCTACAGTTTAGGGAGATAGTTGCTTTAGTCTGCCAAGACTGATGTCAGGCCACAAGAACCAAGAACATCATGTGGAGTTACTTCTGAGTACTTTATTGATGTTCAATTACAGACAGAAATATTGCTGGACTAAAGCAACCATCTGCCTAACTATACATACAGATAGTCCTTGACATACAGCCATTCATTTAGTGACCATTAGAAGTTACAATGGTGCTGAAATAAACTTAAAAGATACATGGAGGGAAAGAAATGCTAAAACTAAACAATACGCCTTGTACTCAAATAGACATTTATCATGGTCCAGAATAGATATGATATGGATGTCAACAGAGTTCTTAACTAACATTCAAGAAATAAATATTGAAACAAGTACTTGGGCAGATCACAATCCAATGACAATTAAAAGGAAAGGACAAAGAAGAAGATCTAGATGAACGTTAAATAATACTATTTTAAAGGAAAAAGACTTCACACAGTGGATGGAGAAAGAACTGCCTTTTTTCTTTAGAGAAAACAAAAAGAAGATACATCAATCCAGAATGTATGGGATACAATGAAGGCATATGTTAGAGGCTTAATAGACTATACAAGGAAAAGAAATACTATGAAAAGATTAGCCTCTAAGGCCTTAGAGGATGAGTATAAAAGACTTGAAAAAGAGCTACAGAAAATGCCACAGAAAAAGGACATCAAACTAAAAATGGATATAGTTAAACATAAAATGGGTCGAATAGAAAAAGAAGAATTAGCACAGAAAAGTAGAGGTGCTAAGCAGAACTACTTTGAAGATGCAAACAAACCAGGTAGATGGTTAGCATACAAATTGAGAAAGGAGAAAGAATCAAGGAAAATATTGCAATTAACAGATAACCAAGGCCAAGTTTGCTATGGTAGTAAAGAGAAGAAGGAAATCATTCGAGACTTCTATGGGAAACTATATATGCAAGAGAATATTGAGGAGAAAAGAGTTAAACAGTACTTACAGAATGCTAATTTACCTCAGATACCTAAAGAGATTGAAACAATGTTGGAAAGCAATATAACAATGATGGAATTAACTGAAGCACTCAAGAAGCAAAATAATAGAAAGGCACCAGGCCCAGATGGACTTCCGGCAGAATTTTACAAAACATTACAAGAATCGTTGAATCTTCCATTGCTAGAAGTTATGAATGAAGTTATGTTAAAGAAGAAGATACCTAAATCATGGTCAGAAGCCTATATTACACTTATTCCAAAAGAGGAGGCCGATCCATTACAAATTAAGAACTATAGACCTATTTCTCTACTAAATGTAGATTATAAAATCTTTGCTTCAATATTGGCAGAAAGACTTAAAAAATATCTAAATAATTTTATTCATCCTGATCAAAATGGATTTCTGCCAAAGAGACAAATTTAAGATAATATGAGAGTAATCTTGGACACCTTGGAATACTACGAGGCACATCCTGGAAAACAAATGGCTCTGATATTTCTAGATGCACAGAAGGCATTTGATAATGTGAATTGCGATTCATGTTATTACTGCTGGAACAGATGGCTTTCGCTAGAAGATTTATTCAAGCAATAGAAGCTATATACTATAAGCAAACGGCAAAGGTAATGATAGAGGGAGAACTGACAGACTCTATCAATATAAGAAAAGGAACAAGACAAGGGTGCCCACTATCACCTTTGTTGTTTGTGTTAACTTTGGAAGTGCTAAACAGAAATATTAGAGATGAAAAGAATATAAAAGGAATGAAAATCAAAAAGGAAGAATTTAAACTGCAAGCATTTGCAGATGATCTAGTTTTCATCTTAGAAGACCCTCTAGAAACAACACCAAAATTGATAGAAAAGATAGAGACATATGGAAAGGTGGCTGGTTTGAAAATAAATAAAGATAAGACAAAGATCTTGACAAAGAATATGCTATTAAGACAAAAGGAAGAACTGGCAGACCTATTGAAAATTCAGGTCACGAATAAGATCAAGTACTTGGGGATATATTTGACAGCAAGATGTAGTACACTAAAAGAGAATAATTATATAAAACTTAAACAGCAGATAGCGCTAGATCTGGCGAAATGGGAAAATTTACAACTGTCACTAATAGGGAGAATTTCAACAATCAAGATGAATATATTACCCAGAATTTTATATTTGTTTCAAACAATTCCAATTAGGCTTGGAAAAGATTACTTTGAAGATTTAAATAAAATTGTGTTGAAATATATATGGCAAGGTAAGACAATGAGAATAAAGTTAAAACTTTTGCAAGATGCTAGAATTAGAGGAGGATTTGGTTTGCCTAATTGGGAGTTGTATTATCAAGCTACAAAACTGATGTGGGTTAAGGAATGGATAACACTAAGAAATACTAGATTGTTGACATTAGAAGGACATGATTTGTTGTTGGGGTGGCATGCTTTTTTATGGTATAAAGGAACTAAAACACAGGGGTATTTTAGAAGACATTATATACGGGAGTCTCTGTGGTTAAACTGGGAGAAGATTAAAAGACAATGTTATTTGAAAATTCCAGTTTGACTATCGACTATTGAAGCATTTTCTTATCCTATAATATACAAAAAGGAACAAACAGTTAGATATGGTGAAATATTGAATGAAAAGGGTGAACTCAAATCTACACAAAAACTAGAGGAACAAGGTATAAAGATGAATTGGTTTTCATATGCACAAATACATTCAAGGTATGATAAAGATTCTAAAATGGAAGGTTTCTATGATAAATTGACTGATTTAGATAAGATTTTGACAGGTACTGATGAAAAGGTGATTAAAAAATTGTATGGATATTTATTAGAAATTAAATTAGAAGAACAAACTATGATTGCTTGGGGGAAGAATTTTGGATATGGGATTGATTTAGAGAAATGGCAAAAATTGTGGTCTCAAAATTATAAAATGACAATGTCAACAGCATATAAAGAAAATTTGTATAAGATGTTTTACAGGTGGCATTTCCCCCCAACAAGAATAGCAAGAATGTTTAAGAATAAATCCGAAAAATGTTGGAAATGTCATCAGACACCTGGCTCATATTACCATATGTGGTGGACTTGTGCGGATGCTAAAAAATACTGTACTAAAATCCACATGTGGTTGGAAAAAATGACAAAAAACCATATAAACTTGAAACCAGAGATATTTTTATTGGGAATTTTACCTGAAATATATAGTAAAGACTTGAAATATCTGATTGTTAATGTATTAACAGCCAAAAACTGGAAAAATGAGAAAACACCATCACAGGAGGAAATCATTAAGAAAATATTGGAATGTGCTGAAATTAGTAGATTGACATTTGAAATTAGAAAACAAGAGGATAAACAATTTTATAAAATCTGGGATCTATTCTATCAATGGTTAGACAATAAAATACAGTAATGAAATATGTAGACTCTTAGAAAATAATAAATATATAAAGATGTATTTCTTTCTTATTATATCTACAAAATGATTTTAGGATAGATTTGGGATGATAATATGAACTGTTATAAAACAAACTAAGTAAATTATGATTATCTTGTAAAACATGAATGAATAAAAGTATAGTCAAATGATTGATTAATAATGATACTAAGGTATTTAATTTTTGATTGAAAATACGAGATTATATGCAATGTAATTGTAATTGAAGACTATGAAATGGAAGCACAAAACAATTTGTAAACCAACCAGCACACTGTATGTATACATATGGAAGATGGCTTGATGTTTTTATGTTTTGTTTGTTTATGTTTGTTTTTAAAAACCAATAAAAACTTAAATAAATAAAAAAAGAAGTTACAATGGTGCTGAAAAAGTGACTTATGACTGTTTTTTTCACTTATGACTATTGCAGCATCCCATGGTTAGGTAATCAAAATTCGGAAGCTTGGTTCATATTTATGACAGTTACAGTGTTCCGGTGTCATGTGGTCACCTTTTGCGACCTTCCGACAAGAAAAATCAATGGGGAAGCCAGATTTACTTAACAACTGTGTTACTAACAACTACAGTGATTCACTTAACTAGAGCAAGAAAGGTCATAAAATTAGACAAAACTCACTTAACAACCAACTTGTTCAGCAACAGAAATTTTGGAGTCAGTTGTGGTCAAATGTTGAGGACTTCCAATATGTTCCCTGAAGTGCTAGGGAGGGCCTGTGCTTGCCTTCTTCCCGCCTAGGAACTTCCAAGTTCTGCTGCCTCTTTGTCCTGTGGGAAGCAGCCCCTCCCTCCTGGGACTCCAGACTACATTCCACCACATAGCGGGGAGCTATCATTGTTTTAAAGGGCAAGTCATTTCCAGAGAAAGGAAGCACTTTAGAGAATGCCCTTCAATGTTACTTCTTGATAGGCGGGCACCTTCAGGAGGCCTTCTCTATTCACTTGGATTGGTCAGGCAAACTCTCTCTGGGATGAATATTCTTATGGATAGCCAGGGCCAGAGCTACATATAGATTCATAAGTAATACTCTGCATCTTGAATTGCACTTGAAAATATACCAACGGTCAATGCAGCTCCCTCAACACTGCTGTTATATGGCAATAGTGTGATTGCCTAATCATTTCTTAGGCTGCTTCACTTTACATCAGCTGAAGTTTCTGGGTTGTCTTCAAGGGCAGTTTTACATAACACAATTACAGTAATCCAGATGCAAAATGAAAGGATGTAGGATGGTAAGACCATATTTAATGTCTGTTTTTATGGATAAGGTCAGAATTGGTGCAATAGTCATAGCTGGGAGAAGGTCCTCTGGACATGGTGGCCATGGCCTCCACCTGTTTCCATCATGATCCGAGTAGCCAGGAAGGATTCCCAAATTGCAGGATAGATAGCCAAAATTGAGAGCCAAAATTGGTGCAATCCCAGAATCAGTAGTCTTTCAAATAAATAGCCATTCATTCTTGTTTGGGTTGAATCAGTTCTTCTGCATCCAGACTCTGACTGCCTTCATATATTGTATCTTCCATATTCCCCCATTCAGCCTGGACTGGAGACCTACAGTTTGAAATTGCTAACTTATCAGTCCAAGTAGAACGGACAGGAAACCTGACCAGATGAGCTAATTCCACTTTATTATAAAACTACATTAACAGAATCTTGCAAATCTGAAAGTACAATTCTACCCTGCCACCCCCATCACCTTTACCGCCTGATAACCTAAGAAAGCTCCTTCCTGAGCATCTTGTTCTGTCCATTGTACTGTACAACTGTGGGCTATGCTCCCTCTTAGCTGACCATTCCTTAGGCAGCATCTCTTCCTCCTCATTCCCAAGGTCATCCCTACCTACCATTACACTTACTGATACCTTATCCTCATCTAGCAGATGATCTCTCCCAGTAGCATCCTTCAGATGTTAAACAAGATGAGAAGAGGACTGAGTCTAGTCTAGCTATCCCATAATTGACTGTCCAAGGGTCAGATGACCACTAAGTGAGTCTGTCTACTGAAAAAGGAGCAGAACCAGCACACGGCGCCAGCATTTTCCAGCTTTTGCAGGTAGCCATATTGTGGTTGCCATATTGTAGGCTAGTGAAAGGTGCAGTAGGTTAACTCTGCTCCATCCATCCCAGTCTCGCCATATGATGTCCCACTCTCAGGCCCAAGGCCTGACTACCACGGATTCAGCTGATCTGCTTTTTCTTCCAGGTTCTTTGTAATTATTATTCTAGATAAAGTTGGCCTTTTGGCTACATAGGTGGCTATATTGTGTAGGTCAGAACAACTGGACTTTGATTTTATTATTTATTTATGTATTCTAAAAATTATAGGCTGCCCATCTTGCCTCAGGGTAACTGGGTAGCTTAGTCATAAAAATAAAAACTACATAAATTAATAAATACATAAGTAATACCCTGTTTCTCCAACAATACGGCCTCCCCAATAGGAAGTCCCAGCATGTTTTATAGGCATGAAATGAAATTAAGCCCCTCCCCCAAATTAAGGCCTATATTAAAACATGCGAAATGGGGGAATGGCTTGCCGTTAGGAAGTACTTTTGTTGCACACCTGGATATGGTGCTGCCTGCATTGACCCCGATACGAAGTGCCCCACCAACGCCAAGGTCAACATCCAAGCTGTCGCCGCCCACCCGCCCGAAGATGCAGGGGGGGAATTAAGTCACCCCCAAAAGACAACCTAGCCATTTTTCGGGGCTCAAAAAAAATAAGACCTGGCCTTATTATATGAGAAACACGGTATAAAATCCACAGCCCTATTAAAAGACGGAGAGGGTGGGAACAGGATGGGGGGGAGGTGAAATCTGTTGTTAATTGATCAACCCCCTCCACTGTGATGCTCCCTCATTAGGGCCTCAAGCTGCTAACAGGCAGAGTCAGTTCTTTAGGCCCTTACAAAAAGTCAGGTTTTGAGACTACAAAATTCAAAACAAGTTCATAATACCTGATGCTTTAGTAATGTCTTCATTATAAGTTAGATGAGCAAGGTCAATTTTAAGTTGATGAGGCAATCTGTAAGGGCATAAGTCTGTTATTAAATGAGAAAGACAACATCCAACTGTTGCTGTACTATCTGAAATGGTTAATGCAAGTTCAACTAAAAGGCTAATCCCCTGAGAAATGCAAATCCATTCTTCATGAAGCCTTTTAGAAAACTGCATGATGACTAGCTGACTTTAATAAGAGAGTTGGCAGACTGAATTTCCACATGCAGGTTTTTCAAATTTTCACACTTGTCATGAGCTTGGGAAATCTATTTCCTTCCCATAATCAAACATATGTTTGTATTTGCTATATTTGTCTCATGATTTCTCTCTTACCCGTTTGCTAATTCACCAGCTTGATGATCTGGTATAGTGTTGTAAAATTTTCTGAATGCTATTTCGTTTTCCCACCTGCCTTCTAAATTAACCACCATCAATAGTAGGATCAGCAAATCTTGGGGGGGGGGGAGAGTTTATGAGGAAGTTTAGATTGCATTTCACTGTCATTACAGTTTGTTCATTTTCTAGGCAGCTTCTCCTGGAAACATAATCGTTCAGAATTTCCTACACCTGCCTTCCAAACTAGGCAACTTGGTTTTAAGAACTTGGTTTCCAAGTTCTGTTGTGACAATGTTCAAAAGGGAGAGGTGCACTATAGGTAGTCCTCAACTTATGACCGCGACTGAATCCAAAACTTCTGTAACTAAGTGAGAAATTTGTTAAGTGAGTTTTGCCCTGTTTTACAACTTTTTTTTTTGCCACATTTTTTAAGGGAATCTGGCTTCCCCCTTCACTTTTTTTGTCAGAAGGTCACAAAAGGAGATCACATGACTCCGTAACACTGCAACTGTCATAAATACAAGTCAGTTGTCAAGTATCCAAATGTAAATCACGTGACCATGGGGATGTTGCAATGGTCATAAGCATGGAAACAATGGTCATGTCACTATTTTCAGTGCCGTTTTAACTTCGAACGGTCATTAAATGAATTGTTGTAAGTTACAATTTACAATACACAATAGGCTCATATATTAATTAATGGCGAACAAACAGGTCCAATAAATATAGAAAAAGGTGTTAGACAGGGTTGACCTCTCTCACCTCTTCTTTTCATATTTGCCCTAGAATCACTTTTAACACGGATTAGACAAAATTCTGAAATTAAAGGAGTGAGGGTCAAATCAGAAGAATATAAACTACAAGTGTTTGCTGACGATATGGTTTTCTTTTTGGAGGAACCTATGGAAAAAGGATATAATCTAATAAAAGAATTAGAACGATTTGGCGCAGTGGCAGGATTAAAAATTAATAGAAAAAAGACGAAATTAATGACCAAAAACTTAACAGAAAACCAGAAGGAAGAATTAGAAGCAATGATGGGGATACAGGTAACAAAAAGGGTCAAATATTTAGGAATATGGTTAACACCACAAGGTAAATCACTCAAAGAGAACAATTATGATAAATTACTGCAACAAACAAAGAAAGATTTAGAATCCTGGAATAAACTGCAGCTCTCCCTATTGGGCAGGATTGCCTCGATTAAAATGAACATATTACCAAAATTTTTTTATTTATTCCAGACAATTCCAATTAAGTTGCCAAAAAATTTTTTCGAAGAATTAAATAAGATTACACTTAAATTTATTTGGCAGGGGAAAAAAGCCAGGATCAATGTAAAGGCCTTACAAGATGCGAAAAGTAGAGGGGGTCTAGCTCTTCCAAATTGGGAATTATATTATTCGGCAGCTATTTTATTATGGTTAAAAGACTGGGTGAACTTACTTAATAAAAGAATTTTAGCATTAGAAGGGCATGACCTCCAGAGAGGGTGGCATGCCTTCTTATGGGAAGTGGGGAAACCCAAGCAGTCTTATTTTCACAGACACCTTATTAGGGACTCATTATTAATTAATTGGAAAAAATATGTAAAAAACACTATCTAAAAATTCTGATCTGGCTATCAACAATGGAGGCAATGGTACATCCCAATAATTTGGACATAACAAAAATGATTAAATACAAAGATTTATTAGATCCGCAAGGAAAATTAAAAACTCGACAAGAATTACAGGAACAGGGATTTAAAATTGATCAGTGGTTATATATTCAAATTCATAGCAGATACAAACAAGATATCAAAGACTTCAGAATTTATAACAAACTGCAGTATTTAGATAAAATTTTATTAGGATCAAACAAAAAGAACATATCTAAATTCTATAAATATTTACTGGAAGCAGAATTAGAACAAGAGATAGTTAAAGGGAACATGATAGCCTGGAGCAGGAATGTCGGAAGAAGTATTACATTATCAGAATGGGAAAAGATTTGGAACAGAAATATCAAGATTACAAAATCGGCAGCGTATAAAGAAAATACATACAAAATGTTTTATAGATGGCACTTGCCCCCTTCGAGGTTGGCGAAAATGAACCCTAACACGAGTCCAAAATGCTGGAAATGTAAAAGCGTAGAAGGAACCTTTTTTCACATATGGTGGTCTTGCAAGGAAACCCAGAAATATTGGCAAAAAATCAGAAAATGGTTGGAGGAGATAACCAAAGAACAAATCGAATACAAACCAGAGTTCTTCCTACTAGGGATTTCTGACAAACATTTATCCAAAAAGATGAAATATGTAACAATTCATATTTTAACTGCGGCCAGATTAGCGTTCGCTCAGTGTTGGAAATCACCTTATACACCTACAGAACAAATGGTTATCCAGAAAATATGTGATTGTGCAGAAATGGACGAATTAACTATAGCACTTAAAAATAAAGAGCCTTCAACATTTTACGATAATTGGAACTCTTGGTATAATTGGTTAATCCAGAGATAAACTGCTTAAAAGACAATGGGTAATTTAAGCATAGATATCGATAAGATGTGCGTATTCAAATTAGGTTAGGAGAATTTGATCTTGCAGACTGTCAAAAAGGATATTGTCTGTTTTTAAATGTATTCTTTTCATTTCTTTTTCTCTTTCTTTGTTTCTTCCTTTCTTTTATATCACTCCTTCTTTTCATTTTCCGGTTCGTAAGGCCGAGTGTTTTTTTTCTTCCTTTTTTATGTATGCAATGTCGATATGTTTTTAATTGTAAATTTAATAAAATTTATTTTTAAAAAAATGAATTGTTGTAAGTCAAGGACTACCTGTAATTGCCTGAGTGTTAAAAGAATTAATTCCTCATCTGAATATAAAATATTGATCAAATCTAAGATGGCCAGTCTATTGTTAATGCAACTGGTGCTTTAAAGAATTATATTCACAAATCTGCTTGAAAATCTGTCTTCCTTCTCTGTAAAATATTCAGTTCAGATATAATCCCAGTTATAAAATTACTAAACTGAATTAATTAAGAAACTAAATATTTTGTTAGATTTTTAGAGATTAATTCTAGGATAGTCCAGCAGTTCCTTTTGGGATGCTTTCCCATCACAGGATCCAGCGGTTAAGGCAGTCAATACTGAGTCCTTGTTCTTCTAATTTCTGCAGCTATATGTTAAATGCTTTGTGAATTAATCTTTAAACAGCAATGGAGTTTTTTTAAAAAATTGGCTTTGTGTCTTTAAATCTCAGAGGGCGATTGCTACATTCAGAATGCCTTAACTTCCCCTTGTGTCAAGGCAAAGTAACACAGCTACATTTGTTAACCTAATCCATTTTCTTTTGCATCCATAGATTGGCCGTCATGTGGTTTGTTTCATTCTGAATTTTAGAGCTGCAAAATATGTTTAGTATTTGCCTAATTGCCTCCCTCTCCTTTCTATAACTGCAAATTCAAATAATTGGGGGAAAAAATGGTCATGTCACTATTGGCATCTAGCCAATAGTCTGTTGGCATCTAGCCCTATTGGTTCACAACCTGAATATCTCTAAAAGACAAGTGACTGACAACACAAAACGGCAATGCACACTACATTAGGAGTCCCCCCCTCCATTAATTCTCTCATTTTCAGCTGTAGATAGCTAGCCATCGTGGGCATGCTTGGAAACTGTTTCCCAATTTTTTGTTTTGCATCTTCCAGTCATTGTCCTCTGTATTTACAAACGATGAGTTGGTGTTTGCAACAGAGTGTTCTAGAAATGAGACCAAAGGTAGCATCTCTGCCCAGTATTCCAGCCAATCCCATGCAGGAACAATCTTTGAATGGGGGTGCAACGTCATAGGTTCCAGGGTCTGTGGGAACGGAATTTGAAAAAGAAACCTTGCTACTGCTAGATATTTGTAATAAGAGAACACAGCATTTTATGCAACAGATAAGAGACCCGCATATTTCACAGGGCCCAACCAGTCAAGAAAAGCTGCCTCTTAATTTGTTGGATTTCTGGCAACAGTGCAAGCCCGCTCTTGATCAGATGAACTGGAGAGGTTTTTTGCTGTTCACAAGCAGTCCGTTTCTGCCAAGAAATTTCCACTTCAGCAACAGCAGTTAAGGGCTAAAATACTGGTTTCCTCATAGTTCTTTCCATTCAGCAAAACTCCCTATTTTCTCTAAGCCAAGATTACTTTTCCCAGAACTAAAGAAATGCCTATAATTTGAAGGGTTATAGCAGGGGTGTCAAGCTTGCATCGTCATGGTATCATCATGTGACGTATCATGACTTTCCCCCACTTTGCTAAACCGGGCATGGGCATGGCCAGCACATGATACATCCGGCCCATGGGCTGCGAGTTTGACACCCCTGGGTTACAGTATACAGTGGTATACTGCTTTGAAACGTATCCAAGTGGTATACTCAACTTTGAAACTTATCCAATTTGGTACTCAATGCATTTTGACATGAAAATTTTGTCCCATTGTTCATTGTTTGTTGTTTGTACTCAACACAAAAGCTAGAACTTATCAATGTCGATTGCCCTGTGACTTGCTTCCTTATTCCTTGTGGGAATAATTTGTTTGGTACTTACCATTTTGGGTACTCATCATACCTCCCAGAATCAATTAACAATGAGTATTGAAATACCATTGTAGATTAGAAAGGGCAGCCCACAGACATGATAAAAAAAATGAGTGTGCTAGCTTAGGGCTCTCTCACCCAGTCACTTTTAACAAAGAGCTAAAACCCACAAAAACATCTAGTGCATTTCACAACCCCTGTGAGTTGCAATCATGAAAATATGAACCGTTGGCTCTTGTGCTTTCCCCAATCTTTGTAACTATGGTTGCATGTTACTTACAGCGGCTGAAATGGGAGAGAAAGGGAGGTGTGTTTGAAATTAACAAGATACTAAAACTCTGGGGAAGAGAAAGAGATGCATTTTTCTGAGGATGACGTTTCTAACAATGGGGAAATCAAGACTGTCTACAAACACTGCAGAGCAGCAGCCTTGTGAATAAAACAGCAGCCTTTCAAAAAAAAAATTGCAGCAGAACCAGTGAAAAAAATGGTGATCTCAATGTCATCTAGGTCAGAATCTTTATTTAGATGTTTCTACCCAGACTGTTAATTTTTCTATTTTAGTATTTGCAACATGAGAAGAAAAAAATGCCAATCCAATCGTTTCATAGCTTATAATTCAATCAGTAACTTTCATTGTAAACATATTTTAGAACTCATTTAACAATAAGGTGTCCTTGATGAAGTCATTGTTAATTATATACAGTAGTAGAAATGGGTATTAGGAGGTTGTCAATAGGAAGGCCATTCCTTTTAAGACAAAGAACTAAATACATTCACAACCAAAATGATAAACCTGCATTACACAAATGCCATAAACTGAATTCCTTGCAGGCTGTTGTGTGGTTTTGCATTACAAAGCTTCAAAAATGCATTTATTCTTGAAATACAGTAACCTTTATACAAATGCTGGGAAATACAGTTTCTCTCTGTTGCATTCATCTGTAACCTTTACAGGAGCAGCTGGGTCCTGCTGACAAAATTTACATTTCCTGACCGGGTCAAAAACATTGGCATTCCCAACATTAATCAAGAAACAACTGAGGTGTGTGTGTGTGTGTGTGTGTGTGTGTTTATGTGTTCACAGGGGAACTAAGAAGCTCTTGGTCAACTTTCCTGGAAACAGCAACACAAAAGTTACTCAACTTTCATATCAACACAATCAATGGTAATCTATTTACAAACTAATCTATAAACAGAAATGTTAGGAAACAATTAGTCACCTGATTCAACTCTACCTGTCCACAGAGGTTCACTGGATGATAGCCACTGTTTCACACTAATCTATCTAGAACTGTAGAATTTAAATTCCACATTTATCTAGCCACCCTATGCATCTGTTGAAGACAGTTCCATCTCACAAAAACTTATATATTTTAATAAAATATGTTAGTTGGAAAAGGTGCTACCAGGTTCCTGGTTTATTAACATGAGAAAGTAACATGGCTGTCCTCCTGCAATGCTATGTATGTTGCATTACTGAAGGAAACATTGTAAATTTAATAAATAAAGTGAGATATTAGCAAACCTTGGTTTTCTGGATAGATACAAAAAGGGCAGATAAACCAAAACAGCTCTCTGCTTTATTTTCAAGAGACACTGAAGCACATGGATACACAGTAGTCTTGTTTGCACAAAGTGGTAGGTCACAGATTCTGGCTTACTTAGCCTACAAGCTATACATTTACTGCAAAAGGGAAATTTGTCCTGCAATTACCATTTTTACCTCTTGGTTTAACCATTATACTGAGGTTGGATCATTAGTAAAAATTAGGGGGAGTAGCAAGTCAGATAATGAAAAAGAATGCCAACAAACAGAGGCTTTTAATTCTACATAGGACCAGCCTGGGAACTTGTGCAAGGCTCTGAAAACAATAGATGCTGAGCTTGTCAGCTAGAAAGCTGACAGCCCAGGTTTGAGACCCGAGCACAGCATGAGGTAAGCTCCCATTAATTGCCTCACCTCCTGCTCACCTAGCAATTTGAAAGTATGCAAATGCAATTAGATAAATAGGTACCACTTCAGTGGGAAGATAACAACGTTCCGTGCCCTTTGGTGTATAGTCATGCTGGCCACATGGACACAGAAGTGTCTTTGGACAGTATTGGCTCCCACCGCTAGGAAATGGAGATGAGCACCACCCCTCTAGGTCAGACACAACTGGACAGAGGAAACCTTTAACTTAGCTGAACGTTTTTTGATCCTAGATCAGAGCTTCCTATTGGAGGAGCAAAATGGTTTATCTCCCCTGTTGGAAAATTGGAAGAGCCTGAAAGGAACACGGATCCCAGACTTGAGCCTACTAGTAAAAAAAGGGGGGGAAATAGGGAATTCAAGAAGAAATCATATAATTAACATTATGTGTTGTTTGACCAGAGTTTACACTCCCGTGTGGTAAAAATGTTGGTCAAAATGGGTTTTTGTTTTTTAAAAAACTGAATGGCACAAGTAGTAGAAATGATCAAACCTACCAGAATGTGGTGGGTCTGAAAACTAAATTAAATTAACTTTAACAAATTAAGAGGCTTCTTTCCCAACTTTAAAATAAAGGTGTCATGGTATTGGGAATTTAAGTGCATATAACTTTTAGCAAACTTTTGCTTTTAGCAAATACCAGTCATATTCTGTGACATGTAATGACATTGTCAAGGGTTTCGGGCACAATAAGCTATGGATGGATTTGAATTTATAGCACAGTATTTGTCTATAGCTACTGTTCTTTCTTAAGGCTGTACCAGAATGTCCTTCAGAAGCTGGGCTTTCAGGGCAAAATCACCCCACCATCAGCTCTTACTAAGAGAGGAAGGATTGCTTTCTGTGTCATCTTCTCGTTCAGGATCAGTCATTCAAAGAGCCTTGAGGCTTTGCCGGATGTTTTCATAATCTAAATCAGTGTTTCTTAACCTTGGCTGACTTGAACCCAGGCTTAGACCAAGCTCTCCACAGCAAATCAATTATCTCGCAGGAAGCTGACCCTCTTCCCCTTATCAAATTTATCATCTCCTTAAAAGGAAGCATAAAGCTATATATTCTACAGTGAGCATACAAAACTGTAAATCACAAATGCTGCTGGCATCATTTAGACCGGTGTTTCTCAAGCTTGCCAATGATAGGATGATTTGCGCCCCTGCTTCATGCTGTTTTTGTATGACACAAAACTTCATAGCCATTTTGGGAACATAAGTTGCTACTAAAACTGTAGTTATGTTTTTGTTTTATTTTATCTGCTCAGTTTTGGCTAAGTATGTTCTGCAAAGCCAGCCACTGGCTGTCATTCGTTCAATTATTTTTAAAAATTGATGATGTGGCCTCAAGTCACGTTCAACTCCTAGGGACCACTTAGATAGATTTTCTACATGATGACCTATCCCTAAGCTAGTCTTTCTGGTCTCCCAACAGTGCATTCATCACCCCCTTCCTATCTATCTTCCTGCTGGTCATCCTCTTTTTCCTTTCTTTCCACCTTCTTCAATGAACCATGTTTATGACTTAATGCAGCATAAAGTGCTTCCCAGTCTTAGCAACTCTAAGAGGTGTGAACTTCAATTCCCAGAATTCCCTAGCCAGCCATAGTGGGTGGGGCATTCTGGGAATTGAAGTCCACATCTCTTAAAGTTGCTAATGTTGAGAAACATTGAAAACACTGCAATCCTTAGTGGAGGATTCAGATTGAGAGCTGATACATTTTTACCGGTAGTAGTTAGGATTTTTATTCAACATAGTTCAGCTTTCACCCCACTGAACCACATAAGTAGCTCATTGTTCATACTAGATTGGTCCAAAGCTTATTAAAAAAGAATGGGTTAAAAAGAAGGCTGAAAAATAAGTATAATTAAACTAGTTTTCCCCAAAATGGAGTCAATAAATAGGACTGGTTAAAAATCTGCAAAGGTTGACCCTCTGAGGATATATATTCTGTTATGAATCTGAAATTGAAGGCATTGCAGCGGACTGCATGGCAGAAAAGAGAGAGCCAGGTGACTTAGCAGGCTCCACAGAAAGCAGAAATGACAGGAGCAGATGGCTTGATAAGTACAAACAAAGGAAGAAAGCTTGATTTCAAAACCAAAAGACAGCAAATGGCAGAACAATGGAGGAAAAGGAATTAGAGACATGTTGCCTTCAATATATCTGCTTCACAAAAGAACATTCTTGGTATCTCTTGGCAGCTTACAAATGACAGGTAGGCTCATTCAAAGACTGAAAAGAGAAATTAATTCAGCAAACAGCCACATGTTCTAGGCCACCAGCTGCTTGTTTCTCAGGAAATGCAGATGTTTTCCAGTATTGTGGGGGACAACCCACGTGGTCTGGTTGATATAGCCACTTGAGTGACAGTTACACTGAAAAAGACAAAGCAGCAGTAGAGAATAAAAGAAACATGCCTGTGGCAAAGCATACTCACATGTACACCTGGGTACACAACAAGAGAGAACAAAGGAGCTTTCAGGGAAAGCAAATGATGTGAGTTTAAAACATTTCCTGGATTCAAAAATGGAAAAAAAGAAAAGCAAAAGCAACTTGAAATAATAAGCGTTCGAACAAATCATTCTAATTTTTTTTGTACTACAGCATCCTCCCTTTTTTTTTTCTTCCTCCCATTTTTCCCACAAGTGCAAGATTTACTTTTTTCAGCTCAACAGAAGATCCATTGGTTGTGAAAATAATTGACTAACCCAAGCCAGATATCATGTTCTGAGAGAGAATGATCAGCCCAAAGTCACCCAGCTAGCTTTCATGCCTAAGGCAGGACTAGAACTCACAGGTAACTGGTTTCTAGCCTGAAGCCTTAACCATTAGAGCAAAGTGGCTCTCTTAGCATCCTTCCACAATGATTTATTTAAAATACTGTCTTTCATCCTTCTTCCCCAGCAGCTTTATATGTAACAATTGTATGGTATACAGCAGGGGCGTCAAACTCAATTTCATTGAAGGCCTTATCAGGGTTGTGTTTGACCTTGGGGGGCCAGGGTGGGTGTGGCCAGGGTGGACATGGCCAGCTTGATGTCACTTGTGTCAGGTGCCTGTGGTCCGAGTGCTCTGTTCGTGAAAAACAGGTTCCCGAGCTCCATTTTTGGCTGCGATGGCCTCCTGCAGCGAAAACGGAGCTCAGGAGAGCCGCGTGCACCCCTCATGAGCTCCATTTTCACTGGCAGAGGCACCACAGGCCGGTCCTTCACTGTTTCCAGTGCAGGCCTTAGATTTGGCACTGTGGGCCAAATCTAAGCACTCTGTGGACTGGATTCGGCCCACGGGCCTTGAGTTTGATACTCCTGGTATCAATGGTGAGATTCAAATTTTTTTACTACCGGTTCTGTGGGCATGACTTGGTGGGTAAGGCGGGGAAAGATACTGTAAATTCTCCAGTCAGAGGTGGTATTTGCCAGTTCTCCAAACTACTCAAAATTTCCGCTACCGGTTCTCCAGAACTGGTCAGAACCTGCTGAATACCACCTCTGCCTGGTATCCAGTACTAAATTTGTCCCCTAGTGGAGCCTGTTAGTAAATTATCCTAACTGTGGATGGCCTGGCGTTATTATTTCAGAACTGAAATAATCCATTTTACATGCTAGATTACACAATCTCATGCTTCCCAGGTGTTGGACCAATTGGTTTTATTAAGTTTTATTTATTTTTGTACTTAGTGAGGATTATTTCTAGTAGAGACACACAGTGAATTGTGCACATATTATGATAGTTCTTTTTATTGTAACAAAAATTAAAGGTTGCATTCATGTAATCATTGGAGTCAAGTTTCACTTTAAAAGCCTTTATTTTTATACATATAAGTACTTCAGTATATTCTGTGTTATGTATTTATGCCTCGCAATCCAATGTACATGCTAAATACACCAGTCTGGAGAAGATCATAAGTGAATGTGTAAAGATAGTCCATATTTATGACCACAATTGGGACCAGCAATTCAGTTATTAAGCAAAATGGTCACTGAGTGAAACTGCAACTGTGCTTCTGATCTTACTTCATTTTTCCTTTGCTTTGCAGACCTGCAAAGTTTGTAAATGCAAGGATTAGTCGCAAGATTACTTTTTTTTCACTATCGTAACTAAACAGGTTCTAAATGAGGCAGTGCTAAATGAGAGTTATTTCTATAGGATTCCATAATTATCCAGCTGATTTGTACAGGTCATAAATAATATTGTTTATAGCTGAAGATCTTTTATAATATTGGCAACAGAGAAATCACAGGATGTGCATTAAAATAAAACAGTGGATTTTAAACTGTAAAAAAGAAGTATGAAATAACGACAATGATTCTGGATTGGGTAATTCTTGAGCAATCTTTTGCACAGTATAACAGATCTTATATCTGCTGTACAAATGTTATTTTGAATTTGAACCAAAAGGTGCAGGAACAGAAGCCTCCTCTGTTAAATATTTGTAATTGTTCCAATAAATAAGAACTGAACAGGAAACAACTTTGCATAAAATATCTTCTCAGCCTCTGATACTTTTCTTCTTCTTAGACTCTGCCAGGAACAAAGTTGAGGTAGTAGGTTTAAGGCTGGGAAGCAAAACTTGTTTTCTAATTGACAACATTGTCCTCGGGTTTATGCAATGGTCATGGTTTCTTTCCAAATCACAATTGGCTGGGCCTGCACATCACAATATGGCATTAACCATGATTTACTACCATAGTGCTACCATTTCTAAGCTGGACCAGCACTAGACCACCGTCCTGCAACCTTTTGGGCACCAGGGACTGGTTCCCTGGAGAAAGGTTTTTCTGTGGACCGGAGTGGGCGTGGTTTTGCATGCTGCCTGCATTCTACGAATGGGGTTTCACTTGTGTGAGCAGCCCGATTGCTGGCATGACACGGACCCCTGCCGATCCACAGACCTGGGATTGGGAGCTCCTCCACTAGATAACAGCAGACCTGCAGAAAAATTTTAAAATCTAGTGGCTGTCTGGATTTGAGGCAACCCAGATATGAGGCCTCACCTGTGTTTGTGCACATGTGGGCACACACACTGGTCATCAAACCATATATACTGCAAAATGTTGGGCACACCCCAAATTAAGTTACTCCAAGTTATAATAATAACTTTAAGTACCAACTCATGACTTGTAAGGAGTATTGTGCAAGCTCACTGCCTCAATTTACCTATAGCTGTGAGGGTTGCTTGCCATTGTCATGGCCCTACATGGCAGAAGATCTGGTTATTTGTAGGACCATTTCTCCCTAAAAAAATCTGCTCGTCCTACTAGATTAGATAGAGTAGGAAAGCTCCACATCCCTTCCCTGAAATCCTATCAACTAGCGGGACCCCAGAAGTGCACCTTTTCTGTGGCTGCCCCTACCTTATGGAACACTCTCCTGGCCCAGTGATCTGGCAGCTCTCCCCACCCCAGCCTTTTGGCCTTTTGGAAAACTTGGCCTTTTAGCAGGGCACTGGGATGGGATGGGATGGGATAGGAGTGAAGTGGCGTGGAGTGGCGTGGCGTGGAATGGAATGGAATGGAATGGAATAGAATAGGAATTAATTTGAAATGTCTGTGGGTCAACCTAAAATGTTGGATTTTTGTTTGCTTCTTTTATTGTTTTATGGTTATGCTTTTACAGTTATTGGCTTTTACAGTTATTGGCTTTTACAGTTATTGGGTTGTGGGCCACCTAGAGGTGTATTAGACATGTGGCCATACAAATATTTTAAGTAAATAAATGGACTGACCAGGAGCTTCTGGGGGAGGCAACTGTTGCTGGGATAGCAAGCAGGCAGTCTTCCAAACTGTTCTGGACCAGAGTTATGCTGGACACAGTCCCAGGGCCTCTTGTGTGTGAAGGAGATGATCTGTGCTGCACAGGTCCATTGCTCTTTCCAAAGAGTGCTAAAATCCATGTTTTGTAAGACCCCTTGTACAATTTAACCACCCAACAGAACATACTGGTGAGACACTAGTTAGATGTGTCAAACTGGTGGCCTGCGTCACATGCAGGCCATGCCCACCCCAGCTCTGTGAATGGAAAAAAACATCATGAAATGTCATGTGACGGCAATGTGACATGGCAAGTTTGAGACATATGCAGTAGTACATAGGGAAATACTTCTGCAAAACAACCAGAGGCCTAGGTCATCTGGTTCTTGGGGACCAGAAGGGATGGGACTTCTACATATTACCATGCAGTTGCTAGTAGGAACTGAGTACATCCCAACTATCCCATTGGTGAAGCATGCCAGATTTTATCCATGGCAAAAATTGTGTGGTGAGGAAAGGGAAACGCTACTTTAAAACTGAAAGAGGACTAAAGCTGTTTTGTGTGTGAGCTGGTGATAAGACTAAGGCAGTGTCATGAAGATGTGGCATAAAGAAGTGGCTACCGTGGAATGTTCATACAACAGTTACATGAGGAAGAATCCTAAGAATAAAAGATCTTCTCTACTGTACAAATGCTGGAATCCAGTTGACATTTCCTAAGGCTATTTTTTTTCTGAGCTGCAAAAATCTCCATGGCCTCTCAATGGCAGAAAAGTGTTAGCAGTTCCACTTGAACACAGATGTAAATAGTGACTAATGCATCTATCACTTAATTTTTAACACTGAAATAGGACAGCAGCAAGCAAGAGCATTACTATGCAGCCTCTTCTTTCTCCTTTGCAAGGAGGCTTTGCAGAATAGTGACATTATTGTACTCTTCATCATTCCAGCAGAACATTCCTATAAAGTAGGAGTGTCAAACTCATGGCCTGTGTGCCAGATGCATCACGTGCTGGCCCCACCCCCACCCAGTTTAGTAAAGGAGAAAAAAGTCCCGATATGTCACATGACACTGCCATGACGCCGCGAGTTTGACACCCCTGCTATAAAGCAATAGATCTCTTTCTCTGGATGAGATTCCCACACCCTGCTTTCCTCCACATTTTATTTCCTTAAACTTTAATATGTCTAAAGGCCAGCAGAGAGCAATGCAATATTAGAGTTGCTGGAAGATCATGTCCTTTTTCTCCAGTAAAACCCAAAATGAGGTGTTCTTGTTGCTCTCTGAACTTAGCTATTTTCTTGCAGACATTTCATTACCCAAACTAGGTAACATCACCTGTGCTAGTTACTGATGTTACCTAGTTTGGGTAGAAAAACATCTGTAAGAAAACAACCAAGCTCAGAGAGCACCAAGGACCTCTCATTTCAACCCTAAGCTATGAAAAATTTCCTTTATTGAAGCCCAAAAATGACTGCTGGGGTTTTCTGTGCTGTGAATCCAGCATTGTTCCATGTGCCCTTTGACTACCCGAGGCATGAAATATCAACCTAGGGATTTAACTTGTGCATCTTATTGATGTTCCAGGTTCTTTTGCAAAACACCCTAATTTTAGTTTTATCTCCAACTGATGGTCTTTACAATATTGAGCCAAGGTTCTCATGCTCTCCTAACGCTAATGGGCCTCCACTTTTCAATCTGTTTTCCCACCTCAGTTTCTGCTTCAATCTGCTTTCCTCCTTGCCCTTCCCAGTCCTCCATTCTTGCTGAGGGATTCACAAGATTTTAATCATCAGACAAGAAGGTCTGTGTATGTACAGTGAGATTTCCCTCCACGTTTCCTACAGACTTGTGATTGTAAGTTGAAGCATCACATGACCAGACCTGGTTCTTTGACATTTTTTATGTCGGTCATTAAAGTGAATACCATAGTTGTTAGGCAAATCAATTTTCCCCAGTGGGTATATTTTTTCAGAAGCTGAAAATAAACACAGAAACTGGTAAAAACCATTGCAAATTGCAGTCATGTGACCATGGGATGATGTCAATGGCCATGAAAGTGAGCTGGTTGCCAACCACTGAAAATGTGATCAAGTGACTCCAGAGGTGTGTGGCTATCATAACTTCCGAAATGGGTCATAAGTAGTTTTGAGCTGTTGTAACTTCAAAAGGTGGTTAAGCAACCGGTCATAGGTCGAGGATTATTATTTAAGAATATAATAAAACATCAGGCTGGACAGTCAGCTGGCATGCATCAAAAGTCCTATTAGGTCACAGGTGTTAAATTGGCGGCCCACAGGCCAGATATGTCGTGCGCAGGGCCATGCCCACCCCAGCTCCGCAAAGGCAAAAAACAGTGCGATATGTCTCAATACGTCATGCAGCATGATCAAGTTTGACACCCGTGTATTAGGCACATGGATGCTCATTAGTGCACACTATGTTGGGGAATAAGATGCTGTGATGTTTTGGTCAAATGTTCTAAAATGCTGAATGAAAGTTCAGCGTGGTGTCTATGGAGATTCTCAGTCATCCAGGTCATGGTTGTCCCAAAGATGCTTTTTTTCAAGAGGCAATTGGACTTTCTGGTTTTTCTTTGAAGACGTTTTGCTTCTCATCCAAGAAGCTCCTTCAGCTCTGAATCATCATCACAGAAGTGTTACTTGGTGCATCAACTTCAGAGCTGAAGAAGCGCCTTGGATGAGAAGTGAAATGTCTTCAGAGAAAAACCAGAAGGTCCTGTTGCCTCTTGAAAAAAAGCACCTTTGGGAAAGTCCAGCTTCTACCACAGATTCCCCCTTTCCCCACAATTGTAGATGGGTAGATGACCTCTAATACCATGATTGTCCCATGCAAACATTTAGTTACAAACATATGAGATACCTAAAATGCTTATGCAATTATGTATTTATAAAAACTTTTTTACAGAAATATTCAATTCTTCTTCCTTTACTTCAGTGGAGAGGTGAGATTTCCCAATTATCACAAGATCCACTCAATCAGAATTTTGGATAGCTTTTCATTTTGTATTGGAAACAAGATACTTTCTCGTTTTCTCCTCCAAATATTTTTAAATCAGAGAGACAAGGAAGGAACATTGTACAGAACCTATTTTCAATGGCAATTGATAGATTGGCATTCACACAGCTGCAGCATATGGGATAATGCAGTTTGCTCAATCCATGTGGGCAGAAATCTATTAGTCAGAGCAGCTACAACTGACTATATATATAAAATGATAAGCAGATATGTGTGTGTTTATGTATGTAATGGTTATATATAGGTATTCTGTAACTGCTCTAACTAAATGATATGCAACTTCAGGAGCAATTTTATGTCTAACAAATTTTTAAATGAGCCTGGACTCAAGGCTCAGTCACTGATTTGCTACTAGCTGCCCTGACCCAAGCTAGTAATTGTGTAGTGGCATGTGGCTGACTCCCTCTGGGCTTGGAAACTAAGCAGAACCATTAATATTGTTTAAGTAAATGAAAAGAGAAAGAAACTAAACAGAGTGAGACCTAATTAGTATTTGGATGGGAGATGATCTATAAATCCCAAGGTTGTTTAGTTAAACTGGTAAGGAAAACTATAAGAAGGCAATAAACCGGGTTACACAATATGTTTAGCTTTAACCATGATTTCTTTTTTTTAAAAAATATTACAGTTTCAGCTAAGGCCATACATTAAATACCAACAGCTGAGTTCACAGAACACAAGAAGCCACAGAGAAACAGTATTATGGCTTGGCTTACACTATAAATGCAGACAATGTTTCTATTTTGTTCGTCAATCAGCTCTCTCCTGTCAATTTTTGGTTGATGAGGGAAAAAGTGGAAAGTGACAGGATGCTTGTTTATAGGCAGCTGAAGGTTTCTAGTATCTTGATTGCATGTACCCAGAATACCACTGGATGGCAGCAATAGCATAGAAGGAAAAAAAAACCTGCTTTTTGCTGCCATCTACTGATTATCTCAGATATCTCCAGCTAAGGAAAAGACAAGATAGGATATCTTTGCAGCCTCATGGTAAACCTTACCTTCCTCTCTGCCATAGGAAAGAGTATTTTTATCTTTTATTTTCAAAAGAGACTTTTAAAAAGTTGGCATCCTCAAAATTTATTTATGTAATTATACCAAATAATTATGTAATTATACCAAACGTAAAGTTGTTACATGAAGAATATGTAGGAGTTATAGTAAAATGGGGAAATGTTGTATATATATTTCTTCACTCTTTTAGAATAGGGAACCTGCTGTTTTCCATATGTTATTGAATACAACACCAAGCATTTATCATTTTATCATTGAGCATTTTGGCAGGGCTGCTGGGAGTTGTTTAGTATCAGTGGATGAATGACATCCCTGGTATAGATTATAAATTGGTAGCTGGGACTACATTTGTCTATGAGAAAGAATAAAGCATTTAGATGATGTTAGTAATAACAATACAAATAATGTATCCTGCAATACTTAAACATTTGCTAAGTTTAGAGTCAAGTGATGATCATATGATCATTTAAAAATTTATCCCACTTAATAAGGCAGAAGATATTTAAGAAGCCTTTGCAGTAATTATTTGTAATTAAAATTGATGCTATGCTACTAAACACAACCTTAGTAGGAGCAACTAACACAGCACTTGTAGCCAGAATTCTTAACTGATTTGTTGAAAAAGGCTCTTAATTCACCTTTAATCCTGAGCTGCAATGACACTGTTCACACAGCAGCACACTAGTCTTTACAGAATGAACCATAACTTATCGGTGACATACTAGAGTGGATAGGCTTGCATAAAACCGAACCGCAATTTAACCAATCACTTTTCAGCCAAGCATGTGGAGGAAAGTCAGTTGAAATAACACATCATGCTAAATTCCAAGTCCACGATCTACATTAGGATTTAAAATGTGTGAATTTGACCATTCTGTGGTAGGAAAAAAAATGGTAAGGAAACTTGGTTGAAGCATCCATTCATGACCTACCCTCTAATCCCTATTTCCTGGCCGAAGTATCAGAAAAAGTTTTATAAAAAGTCTATAAACCCTACTTCCTTATAGGTAGTCCTTGACTTATGACCACAATTGAGCCCAAAATTTCTCTTAAGTGAAATATTTGTTAAGCGAGGTTTGCCCCTTTTTACAACCTTTCTTGCAACAGTGAATCACTGCCGTTGGTAAGTTAGTATCCCTGGCTTCCCCAATAACTTTGCTTGACAGAAGGTTGCAAAAGGTGATCACATGATCTTGGGACACAGCAACTGTCGTAAGTATGAACCAGCTGCCACGCATTTGAATTCTGATCACATGATCATGGGAAAGCTGCAAAGGTCCTAACTCTGAAAAAAATGGTCATGAGCCTCTTTTTTCAGTGCCCTGGTGACTTTGAACTGTCACTCAATGAACTGTTGTAAGTCGAGGACTACCTGTCGTGTGTAATTGAGATTCCTTAACACTATTGCCTTACTCAGCACATGCCTACAAAAACCCTTTTGAGTTTGTGTCTGCCTGCCCATCCAGCTATGCAGGCTTAACTACTACGGACAGCAGGAAGGCGTGTGGGTGTGTACACACATACACAAACACCCGCGAACATTAAGCATACCCTGAAAAGTTGACTCGCCCGCTAGGCCTGAGGTACCACCCTGTCCTTCCAGTTTGCTAAAGCGTTAAGAGGGAATGCGCGAGCGGGATCCGCGTGAACTCCGTGCCGATTCGGGACCTTCTCCACAGATTCCCGGGCTAAGAACTCCGTCCCTCCTCGGAATTCTCTCCCCCCGCCCGCCCGCCTCACTCTTGCGCTTTTCACCGGGGGCGGGGGGGGAGGGGGCGGTGCCTCCAGCAGTCCCGCCCACCGGCGGGCGGGGCCGGCTAAGGCGCTTCTGCCGGGTCCCCGTCGCGCGTCTCCCTCGCGCTGCTGCCTGGCTCGCGCTGGCCGTGACGAGACAGGGCGAGCCTGGGGACCGACCTGGGCTGCGAGGAAGAAGAAGCCCCCGGCGCTCGCCACGCCACGCCGCTCGCCTGGGCTGCCTTATGCCATGCCATGAGTTACCGCAGGTGAGGTAAGCCCGACGCTGCCCTCCCTTGGCCGCCAGCCTTTTGACAGGGCAACTGCAGCCGCCTGGTGCAGTCGCGGCAGCAAGGAGCCCGGGCTGAGAGGCTCCACGAACCGGCCGCCTCCCTCGCTCCCTCCCGCCTCCCCTCTCTCTCTGGCTGCTGGCAGGAGGAGGAGACCTTCGGCCTCGGAGGCAGCGGAGTCTGTCTGGGCCTAAGGTTGCCCGGGCAAGGGAGCCAGCCCGCCAGCCTCTCCGGGCAGTCCACATGGCAGGCGGCGAAGGAGAGCCTAGGTGAGCCCAGAGGTTTGGCATCCGTGGACGGGTCTGCGTAGGGTGTGTGTTTGGTGGGGGTGGGGGGCTTGGCCGGGGCGCGGTTGGCGGCGAAGCCGGTGAGTTGCAGAATCGCGCTTGACAGCCGGGATCGAATTCCGGGAGCAAAGCTCTTCCGCGCCCTCGGGACTTTTTGTCTAGGCGGCGGGGCGAGGGAGCGCGTGCCTCTGAGCATGAGAAGAGCGCCGATCCCTGGCGGCTTGAGAGGAGGAGGAGGAGGAGGAAGATGCACCTTCCTCGCCTCGGGATTTGGGGGAGAGACACTTGAAGCCGGTCTGAGCTTCTAGAATGGCCCCTTCCAGGCGAGATGCTTGAGACTTCCAGGGGAGACTTTGGGCCGACTTTCGAGCAGGCTGCTTGTTGTTTACATTGCTGAGAAACTTAAATCCCGGCAGCTCTTTTAACCCTGGAACTTTTTTTCCTCCCCTCTTCAGTTTTTGCAGGCTTAAGAAAGAACGTGGCGTGCTATGTGCTTCTCCTCCTCCGCTTCTCTCTCCCTCCCTCCCTCTCTATTTCTCTTTTTCCCTCTTTCTCCCGCTCCTTCCATTTCTCTCTTTTCTCTCCCTCCCTCCCTTCCTCTTCCGCCTTTTCTCTCTTTCTCTTTCTGTTCCTCTCTCTCTCCCTCCCTCTCCCCCCCCCATCTCCTTCCCCTCTGCCTCCCAATATGGAGTAACCTAGCTGCCACCATGCATCATATGTTAGGAAGTAGCCAATGTAAGAAAGGTGGAGTTGTGACACCTTTCACAGAAGGAAATCTGTGATTTGGGATTGGGGTTTCAGCTGGCGGGAGGTTGTTTGAGTAAAGAGATGCTTCTTTTTTTTATAAATGGAGCTCTCTAAACAGAGCATTAGAGGACTCTTGGCTGAAGAGGTTAGAACATGGGTTTCTCTAGAAAAGCTTTGTTAAAAGATGCCTGTTAATTCTGCCCACAGCCAGGAGTTCCATCCTGACTGGCTCAAGTTTGACTCGGTCTTCCATCCTTTTGAGGTCAATAAAACGAGGACCCAGATTGCTGGGGCAAAAGGCTGACTCTATAAACCACTTAGGGCTGTAAAGCACTGTGGAGCAGTATATAAGTGCTATTGCTATTTAAGTACAGGAATCTGGTAATATCTTCTCTGACTAACAAATCTAGAAAAGCAGTTTTCGTTATCTGGTTCTCCCCATGATGCCCCCCCTCCCCAAATCCCTAGTAAGGGACTGTCATCTATTAGAACACAATGGACAGCAGTAGTAAATTTTGGGTGAAACTAATATCTCAATATGAGAAATTAAGCTGTTGGTGGAGGAGAATGGCTTTTGGCAGACTTGGTACTGCACAGATTGGTACTGTATTTGACTCAATTGCCACATGTTTGTTTTTTCTAAGAAGGGGACTTGCTGACTGGCTCATTCTTTGGGGATAAGAAAAGTGGTTTTCATAGTGAGACTCTCAAGGGAGGAATTTATTTTTATATTGGATTCTGCTGTAGTTGAAATTTACAGGCAAATAGTCTGGGGCCTTTCAGCTACAAGAAGAGCACAGTTTGTGCACTGTATTAAATTGATCTGGGTTACCAGTGAGTGGTAAGTAGTTCTGTGTTGTTGTTTTTAAACCAAAGTGGTGTTCAGAAGGTAAACTCTTTTAAAGAGGTTGTGAAGATCTTAAGGCAATTCTCCAATCTCACTGCTCTTGAAATTTGAGTCAGATCCTGATCTGTTCAGGTTTTACAACCATTAGAAAGTTTTCTGATTAGCTCTGGCTTAAATGTCACATTAGACATAGTATTTAGCTGACTTGGATTGACTTTGGAAAGGTTAAAACAGTGGTGGATCTAGATTGGAGACCACTAGGAAACCCCAAAGCTGTTTAAAAAGGAAGAGGGCAGTAGAAAATACCTTCCACAGTGTTGCCAAGAAGATTGTATGGGTATGTCCATGCAGGCAGCTGGAGTTGAGTTAGACCAGAAGGATAGAGTAACTTCTAAATGAGCTTAGGGTGTGATCTTCTGAAATCTTAAGGTGTCAGAAGAAGATGGGATGCTACCAAGTTTGAAGTGTTGTGGAGGAAGATAACTGATAAAGACAGCTAAAAGGCAAGATTTTTTTTCTTGGATGTTTGCTTCCCCCCAGCCCCCCATGGCTATGCCAGATGTTTAACTTCCATGAGAAAAACCAGAAGATCAAATTAATTTCTCCAAATTATTATTTGAATATGCATTTCAGAATATACATTTTTCTGAATGCTTTACCATTTATTAAATTTATTTATTAATTTATTAAACGGTAAAGCATTTAAATGCTCTAGCATTTATCAGAACGCTTTTTACAGCAAGTAGGCAGTTTCATAATGATTGATTTCTTACAGCTGTAAATTCAGGTTGAGATTCTTTTACAAGAGCACGGCAATTAGGAAACATTGTATCTTCAAAATTTGGTTAATAATAATGAATTAAAACTAACATTTCCACAACATTAGTAAGACAATCTGCTCTTGAACAATTTCCCAAATTCCATTATTATGTCTGCCTTTCAGCTACTTTCTGCTGTACAAGAAATGTTGTAGAAATCAGATTTAGACTTGCACAATCAACTGTAACCTTTGCTTGAATGTTAACTTTCATGGAGCCTTGTAACCAGAGCCTCCTGGAGCATTTATTTATTTTTGTGTCTTAGGATCAGTGCTGACCCCTGGCTACTGGCTGAACAAGCCCCTGCAGGCTTCTTGGCAAGTTTTTTCAGAAGTGATTTGCTCTTCCCTGTTTTCTTAGGGCTGAGAGAGAGTGACTGGCTCAAGGTCACCTAGCAGGTTTCATATCGAAGCAGGACTTGAATTCATAGTCTCTTGGTTTCTAGTCTGGTGCCTTATCCACTCCACCAACCTGGATCTCTCCTGAAGCATTTAAGGAATGTTTAAAATAATTATTTCAGTGTATTTAAATGTGCATTACTCTGCATAAGATTAGAGTTTTGCAATTATACATTGCTAAACCAACATGTGATATGGATTGTTTTTGGTGGAATACAAACTCCCTTTCATTGGGACTGATGTCTCTTTTGGGATAAGATAACTAAGGATGTGTTCACATAATATGCTAAGTCTGGGTTGTTCAATTATGGATTATTAAATAAACCACAGCTTGCTGGATTTATCCAACAATAAACTATAATCCATTTTTTTAAACCAATGTCTGAATTTGCAAAACAAACTGAATCTCAACCAAGCAAATTACATGTGTACTTTGTGAATCTGTTTGAAACCAAGCCATGGTTTAGTATAACACATGTGGCTAGATTTACAAAAAACAAAATGTTGAGTTCTAAAGCATGGTTCATTTGAATAGGATATACTGAACAGACCACGACAGACTGAGTTTGTGGTCCACAAACTATTACTTATAAATTTTAGTTTTGGTTATACAACAACCAAAACTAAACAGCTATTTTATGGCTTAGGATTTATGAATTATGTCTACGTTGAACTTGCTTTGGGTTTCAGGTATTATTCTTGTAATCTGACACTGGAAGATCTTTCCAAGAACTTTCAAAATAGCCAAATTGGTTTATTTTGATGTGATAAAGCATGCTCAGTTCTGTTTTGTAAGAACTAGTTGTCTTTTGGTGAAATATATTGTGTCATGGTAAAGACTGGAGGAAAGTTGTCCATGGGGTCACAATGGGTCAGAGATGACTTGAAGACTTGATGCAACGAAGACTTGGGACTACAACTAGAAGAACGTAGATTGAAGTTCACCCTCTGCCATGAAAACTCAGAGGGAGGTTTCTGTGGCTCAACTTACTTTGTAGAACTGTTGCAGATAAATATTGGAAATTTGTTGAAGAACCCCCCCCCCATTTTAGAGTTCTCAAAAAGATCCCACTATTATTTGATCTTTGCAACAATGCCCAAAATACTGTATAAAGGTAAGTATAAAGCTCAGCATATCGACTCATATTGAGCTGAACCAAAGTAGCCAGTCTGATTGGATTTACACAGCAGACTGAGCTGCAGACTAACCAATCACATTTCAGCTTTGCATTTTGTGTGAACCCAGCCTGGATCAAGACTGTAGTTATTATGGCTGGAGAAAAATACTGTGTTGTTGTCAGGAGTGGAGACACTTACAGGAGAATACCAGGGCAGTGACATTTGTGAGTGGGTTACTTTCCTATGAGAATAGAATTTTCTTGGTCAAACTGTATCCCAAGATGCATGATGGAGAAAAATAGATTAGACTGCTCTATATCCCTTTGCATACTCCTTTTTCTATCCATCCATCCATCCATCCATCCATCCATCCATCCACACATTCATCCAGAATACTCTCTGTAAAGCCATCTAGGCTGTCCCTGTTCAAATTTTCTCCTCAGCCCAGCCCTGCAGGAAGAAGGCCTTACGACATAGCAAGAACAGCCAGCATTTCTGATTATGTCATGTTTCTTGGGCATCAGCTGCTTGTTTAGCAGCAAAAATACAAAGAAGTGATCTATGCTCCAGACACCATTCAAGCCTATGCATTTCTAGAAATGCACCTTTCCATAATAATACAGTAAGATTAATTTCTTGGCAAATATCATAACCTGAGTAGAATAAAAAATCAAAAGTAAAGCTGCAACAGGTGCATATTTGTGTAAAGCTGTTGAGTGTAGTAAGAATGAAAGTGACTTACTTTCAGTTTGCAGGTGTTGCACATCCTGTGTTGTGGCTTTGTCCGAGCTAAACAATACGTTATGAAAATATGATGCACATCAGTATCTTTGATCTCTTTGAGACTAGTTAAGCATAGAGAACATAGATTTTTGTTTCCATCAACTGAGTTTAGATGTATGACTGGAGTAAGGGCTGAAAAAGAAGCATTACGATTTCCAGTAATTTGATTACAGGGTGCTGGTTAGCTTGCTTGCGTCAAACATATTGCTTGCTGTGCCTGAAAATATAAATGTATACTGCTGCTTCCTTCTAGATTAATTGATAACAAAATCCTCCCCTCGTTTTCAAGAAAAGAAAATGTAATGATTTTGTTTCGAGGTAAATTTGCATTGAAATTGGGGTTTTAATGATTATTTTTTAATGTAATAGGAAGAAGAGCCTTGCAAACCTCCCTTTCTTTCTTCCTCCACACAACAATTATCTTGCAAAAGGCTGAGTTTTCATTGTTGGGGAAAGATCTTGACATTAAATTTTTATTTTTGACTTGGCAGAACCAGAATATTAACTCTTATCCTCCATTCACTTCAATAATGACTTCATTACATAACAATGAAAGGTGTACTAAATTTTGAAACAGTTATTTGACCTTACTAAAACAATGTTCTGACCTTGAAATGGTCCTGTTTTGCAGTTTGCAGTAAGGTTAGAATTGCCTTTTAAAAATTCAAAATTCAGACACTTCAGTCCTGTTCTAAGGACAAAATATATTACGTATCTCCAAAACAATGATAACAAAAAATAGATTCAACAGTGCTTCTTGCAATTTGGTGGCATTGATGTAATTCATTTTTGAATATTGTATTTGTTTCTTACTGACGCCAGAATAGTTCTCTGTTAAGAATTTTGTAACCCTCATCTTTTTGTATGCCTTACAATCAATCAGCTTGTGCCTGAACTGTGCAAATATATGTAAATTATTCCTACACCTGTTGTTTACATAGTAATAATAGTATATATATAGTTTAGGATTGAACAGGTGAAAAAACCACAGCCTTGCTGAATGCCTTTGCTGTGCAGTTGAAATGAACCATTGTATAGAACTTTTTTTGTGCTTCCTACCTATAGTTATGATGGCAAGATTTGTATGGATTGAAAGCAGTTTCTGCTTCAGCAGTTTCTGCTTCAGTACTAACTTTGTGATTGTGTAGTTTTCAAATACACTAATGTGATTCTGAAAAGACCTTGAGGAACTAAGCTATCTGCTGAACCGAGTGGCTCAAGATGATTACACTGTTCTTGTTGATTGTGTTATTGTTGTGTCTCCTGCTCTTTAACTTTATTAATAACATGCTGAGGATGAAATTTTTCTGCAGCTTCATGTAACTTTTCAACTTAGTTGCCACATGCAGAATGTGATATGTAAATGATAAGTTTCTTGTTTTGGACAAGAAACATTTGACATGGAATATGTTCCTGTTTGTTACTCGGTGTGCCTCTTCTCTTCAAGAGAACGTTAAAGATTTTGGATAAATGTGACTCTTTGAAAGCAGATAATAAAATGGTAATGTTTCTGTTTGATATGTAGCAGATATAACTGGTCTTAAAGCCAGCTTCCTTTCTCCGCATGTCCAGTCATTAATATAAAGTTTGAATACAAACAATTTCATTTGAGTCGTCACTCACAGAAAGAGCAGATGAAAGAGTAAAATACAACGAAGTGCTGCATACATATGGATTTATTTTTATAAAGTGGACCAAACGATGTTGAGCTTTATGGCTTTTTTAAGTATACTTTCTTTTACAGTTGCTGTCACAATATAATAACTCCACCTAAGAACTATGTCTGGATATGCACTCTTATAACTAGAATACATATAGTCAGAAATTTTAGTTCTAAAAAGCAATGAAGAAAATTTCAGTTTAAAAAAAAAAAAAAGGCATGGGAGCTGACTTGTTTCCAACCATAGTGAGTGGTATAGAGCAGTGCCCCCCCACTTTTTGGGCACCAGGGACCGGTTCCATGGAGAAAGAGGGCATGGTTTTGCATGCTGCCTGCATCCCGTGGATGAGGATTTGCTTGTTTGCGAGGCCCGGTTGCTGGCATGCCATGGCCTGGTGCCAGTCCATGGCCTGGGGATTGGGAATCCCTTGTGTAGAGAAAGGAGTAGTACTGTTTCTCACTCAGTTTGGAATGTTTTTTTTTTTTTCATTTTTTTAAAATTTATTTTTAATTGCTTTTTTAAAAAAAATCAAGAAAAAGAACAATTTAATTGCAGTGCAAATAAATACAAATAACCAATATATATATATAATATATATATATATATATATCAATTAACAGTTAGAATTCTATATACACTTACGTAATGTAAATTGTGTGTGTGAGTGTGTATTTCTAATACAATTAAATAACACTCATTCTTTTTAACCTACTGTACAGGCAGTCCTTGATTCATAGCCATTTGTTTAACAACTGGTCAACAATGTTGAAAAACTGATGAACGATCTTCACACGTACAGTCGTTGCAACTCCCGTATCAAAGTTCGAGCACTTGGCAACTAGCATGTTACTAGTTACAATGATTGTAGCATCCCAGAATCATGAGATCACCATTTGTGATCTTCTCAGCCAGTTTCCAACAAGCAAAGTCCATGGGGGAAGGTGCATTTGCTTAATAACCACATGGTTCTCTTAACAAGTGCACAGATTTGCTTAAAATCTGTGACAAAAATATTGTAAAATTGGGTACAACTGATTTAACAACCACATCGCTTAGCAACTGAAATTCTGGTCCCAATTGTGGTGACAAATCAAGGGTTTTTTTGTGTAAAATAATTCCATATTTCATTAAACTTGTCCACACTTCTATGTCCGTAGACAATCCACTCATTGGTGCCAAGTGTAATCAGATCTTCAGTCCATTGAGTGAATGGTGCCATTTATTTACTTATTTATTTATTTTGTCAAACAATTATTAGATAACAGGTATAAGTATAAGCATGGTTATAAATATATGAAATGGATACGAATAACAAAAAAAAAGAAACAATAGGAGAGGGACGGTAGGCACGTTTTGGTGCGCTTATGCACGCCCCCTACAGACCTCTTAGGAAAGGGGTGAGGTTAATAGTAGACAGTCTAATGTTGAAGATTTTGGGGTTTGGGGAAGAAATCACAGAGTCAGATAGAGTATTCCAGACATTGACTACTCTGTTGCTGAAGTCGTATTTCCTGCAATCAAGTTTGGTGCGGTTTATCTTTAGTTTGTATCTATTTAGTGCTCTTGTATTGTTTTGGTTGAAGCTGAAGTATTCATTGATAGGTAGGACATTGCAATATATAATTTTATATACTATATTTAGATTGAACCGAAGGCGGCGTAGTTCTAGGTTGTCTAGGTCTAAAATTTCAAGTCTGGTGGCATAAGGTATTCTGCTACGAGTAGAGGAGTGGAGGATTCTTCTCGTAAAATATTTCTGGACTTTCTCAATTGTGCTAATATCAGATATGTAATGCGGGTTCCAGACTGATGAGCTGTATTCAAGTATTGGTCTAGCAAATGTTTTATATGCTCTAGTTAGTAGAGTGATATTACTGGAGACAAAGCTATGTGGGATTAGGTTAGCAACTCTTAATGCTTTTTTGGCTATGTAGTTACAGTGGGCTCTAGCACTTAGATCATTTGAGATGAGTACTCCAAGGTCCTTGACAAAGTTTTTGTCATCAACAATGTCTTGACTATTCAGCTTATTTTTTATTTTTTTATTTTTTTTGCCAATATGTAAGATAGAGCATTTATTTGTTCATATTTGAAGTTGCTATTTGTTTGACCATTCTGACACATAGTCGAGGTCTTTTTGCCCTTCAAAAGCAGCATTGTCAGTGGTGAGCGAAGTCACATAGTCAGCATTGTCAGTGGTGAGCGAAGTTACATAGTCAGCGAAAAGAACGCAGTTGCTCTTAATATAATCACAGAGGTCATTAATATAAAGTATGAAGAGAGTTGGTCCTAGAACACTGCCTTGGGGGACACCACTATTGACAGGTACAGGATTTGATAGGACGCTCCCAATTTTGACCATTTGTTGCCTGTTTGACAGGAATGCTTCTATCCAGTTATGCAGGTATCCAGAGATACCATAAGACCTTAGTTTTAGGAGTAGTTTGTCATGTACCACTGAATCAAAGGCTTTACAGAAGTCTATGTAAATTGCGTCAATTGCTTTGCCCTGATCAAGTTGTGCAGTCCATATATTTTTGCAGTGTAAGAGTTGCAGGTTACAGGACAGTTTTATTCTGAAACCAAACTGTTTACTGGAGAGTAGGTTGTTTGTCTCCAAGTGGAGGATAATGGATTGGTTAATAATTGATTCCATAACTTTATAGGTGACACAGCATAAAGAGATTGGTCTGTAATTTTCAACTAGGCTGGGGTCTCCCTTTTTGAAGATGGGAATGACTGTGGCTAGTGGCCATAGATTTGGCAAGGAGCTGGTCCTGAAATATTTTTCAAAGATTATACTTAGAGGTTCGGCTATGGAAGTGGATAGTTTTTTTAAGAAGTAAGCACAAACTCCATCCGGTCCAATAGATAAAGATGGTTTTAGATTGCGTAGTGCTTTTTCAACATTGTCTTCTATGAAATCGATATGTATTAGATCATTGTAGTTGTCTGTGGTTCGACTAGGAAATATTGGGCATGATCCATTGCTGTTTACAAATACTGAGCCAAAGAATGTGTTAAAGAGGTTGGCTTTAATGGTGTCATTGTTCCAGTCTTTACCATTTGGTTCATTTAGAGGTGGGATGGACCTTGAGTCTTTACAAAATTGTAGAAAGCACGGGTGGAATTGGTGCATAGAAGGTTTTCCTCTTGTTTAGTGTGATAATTGTATATTCAGTCTTTATCTGGTGGCATAAATTTTTGTATCGGCTTTTAAAGTTGGCAACGTGACCAGGTTGTTTTTCCGCCAAAGGGATTTCTTTTTGCATTGGAGCTTCCTCATTGTTATGAGTAATTTGTTTTTTCTGGTTTTGGGAGTTGTTATTGTTATATATAGTTTGATGACTCTTTTGACTTCAAGTAAAAATATGTTGTAGTGGTCTTCAACAGTATTGCATCCAGTGAATAGAATTTGCCTATCAAGAGATGAGAGATCGTTGTCTATAAGATCATAGTTGCCTTTTTTGAAGTTATAATTGGGGATCCTGTCGTTATGTTGATTTTTTGTGAGGACATATGTTGAGACAAAAGTCAATCATGCTGTGGTCACTGTTGGAAAAGGGTTCATTAATTTGTATTCCATAAATTGAATTCAAACTGTTGCAGAAGATGAGATCGAGGCAGTTGTTAAGTCTAGTATTGTTGGTTACTAGTTGTTCCAATCCTAGTGTGGTAACGGCATTGTACAGGATTGTATGAATGGGTTTATCTTCCCATTGTTGCAATATCAGTCTTTTAGCCATAGTAAGCACATGGAAAATCCATTTATATTGTCTAATTGTATAGTTCAAGAGAATATTATCTTTTGAAAAAAATTAGCTTTTGTTGCACAATCATATTTATATATATTATATTTCATGACTTTCTGCCAAACATGTTAAGTATAGTACAGGCTTGTTAAACTGGTGGCCTGCGGGCCAGATGCGTCATGTGCAGGCCACACCCACCCCAGTTCTGCAAAGGCAAAAAACATCAGGATACATCACATGACACGATCGAGTTTGACACCTGTGGTATAATCACATACTAAAAACGTGCTTTAAAGTATCCTCATTATGTCACCAACAAAGTGCTTCTTGGACAATCATTTTTTCTACACACAATGTAATCCAATACATTCTAAATAATTATTTAGAATTATCATTTTTTCAGATATACAAACTGGAATTTCTCTTGATATATACATTAATATAAATTAAATTAGATATTGATTATATGAATTAATCTGGAAATAATATGTGAGAGCATTCACCTTTTCCCAAGGGGTGAGCTTTGCTGTTTTATTCCTTTAGATGAAATAAACATGCACTTGTATGTTCTTACTAAGTCAAATGACTTACAGGAGATTATGGAGCCCCTTGGGAGCTCATGGAAGTTTTAAGGCAGCCTTAGTGAATATATGAATGATTGACACTGTACTAATCTTTGTATACCCGGAGGCTTTCCTTTCTGGGGTCTGCATTGACTCTCTTCAGATGTGTTGGGACTGTATGTTCGGTAGAATTTATATCAAAGGGTCATAGCAAGACAGGCAGTGTAATTAACCATACTTCCACATCTTTAATCATCATTTCAATGTTTACTTCCTGAAATAATACTGCTCCACAGCTGCGTTCTCAGCGTTACTTAGTAAAATTTTATGGAACTCCATGCGATAGAGTCATAGGGCTGGAAAGGACCTTAGAGATTGTCTAGTAGAATCCCTGCCCAAGGCAGGACTCCTTATACCAGTGGTGACTAACCTTTTTGGGCTCCTGTGCCAAAAATTGTGCACACACTTGCACGCTTGCGTGCCAGCAGCCAGAAGGCAATGCACCCCCGCATGCCCCCTACGCATGCGTGCGCAATCCCTACCCCCTCGCCACCACCTTACCTGCACTGCGCCTCACAGCTGATTTTCGGCCGGTTTGAGGCCTTTTTCGGCCTGCCAGAGGCTTGACGAAGGCTTCTGCAGGCTTTGCAGGCCGAAAACTAGGTCCGTTTCACTTCCGGTATTTCCAGAAAAACAGGAAGTGATGAAACGGGCCTGCAAAGCCTGCAGAAGCCTTTCTCAAGCCTCTGGGAAGCCGAAAAAGGCTTCAAACCGGCCAAAAATCAGTTGTGAAGCGCGTGCATGCGCAGTGAGATAAGTTTGCCTGCAGCTTGCGTGCCAGCACGAATGGCTCTGCGTGCCACCTGTGGCCTTATACCATCCCAGACAAATGAATTTCCAGTCTTTTCTTGAAAACCTCCAACGATGGAGGACCCAGGAGGCAAGCTATTTCATTGATGAATCATTCCCATGATTCCTTCTTATTTCCAGGTTAGCTCTCCCTCTAATGAGCTTCTACCCATTACTTCTTATCCTACTATAGATGCTATGGAGAATAAATCGACCTGTGACAGTCCTTCAAGTATCATTTCTCCATTAAGCCTTCCTTTCATAGGCTAAATATGGCTAGTTTCCTTAGCTATTTATCACACGATTTAGCTTCCAGACCCCTTATCATCTTTGTTGCTCTTCTCTGCACTCTTTCTAGGGCCTCAGCATATTTTTTTTTTTGTATCGTGACAACCAGAATTGGACACAGTATTCAAAATGTGACCACACTAGTACAGTATGGAATGGGTGCTATCCCTTCCTTGATGCTATCGTTCTGTTGATGCAGCCTAGGACTGAGTTGGCTTTCTTGGCAATTTCGTCCTGCATTTGGTTTCTCTGCATAGAAGTGTGTTACCCCCTTTCCCTTTTGAGGATGAATCATCTTCCTTTCTTGTGAAATATTGTAGCTATAATCTTAAAACAGGGTCTGAAGTGATCCAGCATAAAATATTGAACTGCAAAATGTGTCTTGCAGAAGAAGCTTTCAGAGGGAAAATGTCAATTTTGTATGCCATCTTCTAAATATTGACGTGGTCATCTTATTGCTCCTTGAAGAGACAGACAGGCAAGTCCTTGTTTATTGCCTCAAATATAAAAATATAGAAGCCTTGTTTACAATCAAACAACAGCGTTTCAGGTACGTTACATGACTTAGAAAATAACCATGTCATTTGTCACCGATTCTTCTGTTAAGTTGATCTCTGTGTGACTCTAAGCTTTTATAAGCTCTTTTGGAGGTCAAAAGAAATAGGAGGGATTCAGAGGGGGCAGGAAATGTTCCTTTGAAAATAGCTTGAAAGTCCCCATTCATGCCTGAAAGGTTTATATAACTGCTGATCAGGAAAAGGTAACTTGTTGCCTTCCACATGTTTGGTGCTACATCTTCTATAAATTTTTGACATTAGCCATGTTAGTTAATGCTAACGAAAGTTATACATCCAAAATGATTTGCTATAGCTAATTGGTTGTGGGATCCTTGATGCTCTCTGAACTTGGTTGTTTTCTTGCAGGCGTTTCATTATCCAACTAGGTAACTTCATCCTACATCTGCAAGTAAACAACCAAGCTCAGAGAACACTGAGAACCCCACAATTGAATCCTGTGCTACAAATATTCTCTTCTATTAATAATTGGCTACATAATGAAATGGTATCCAAGTTGAAAGAAAGCTGTAGAAATGATTCCTTGTTTGTTGAAAATTCCAAGTGTAGAACAAACATCTGAGAAACATCTGTCAGAAAATGTATGTTTTTAGTGTGGTTCTAATTTAAATAGACTATTCTGAGAATACAGCCATCTTGTGTGTAATGTCTGTCCTGTACTTCATACAGTTGCCTTTCTTGAATAAGCATAAACAAAATATTATATGAAATAGAAATCAAAACATCTTTTAACTGAACTTTTTAAAAAATAAGGACATGGTCCACATGAGCCATTAAAGTTGTCCTTTTGAAGGCTCCTTCAATTTTTTTTAACCGTTATGCTCTGATATTATTCAGGCTGGGTAGTTTCAGCAGAGTTGCTTAATTCTCTCCTTTCTTCCATGTTTTTTTTAAAAAAACCTTCTATAGTATTATTTACTCCTGTAGGAAACTTGAAAACATTACTCCACAGCAGGAAGTAAGTTCATTTTAATCATGAAACAAGCAAGTTGCTTAGCTTTGCTAAGATTACTGAAGTTAGACCAAAGTACTAAAAGCCTGAGTCATACCTTAACTGTGCTACTTTAGATTGAGAGTAAAGGAAACAGCCTTTAAAAACTTTCCTGACAAATAAAACAAAATAATACTTTATTGTTGGCTTGGCCCCTCTTAATGATCTTAATTCTTTTTGCCTTGAACTATTTTTCATTAAAGGTGAGATTCCACATTTGTAATCTAAAGTGGTCCAGGCAGTTTAGATGTTCTGCCTAGACAGAACAAACCTGATTAGATAATGAAATCTGCATCAAAGGCTTTTAGAGCATTGTTCCTCAGCCACTTTTTAACCTGAGCCAATGCTGGCGGGGGAATTCTGGGAGTTGAAGTCCACACATCTTAAAACGGCTAAGATGAGAAACATTGCTTTAGAGTGTTTAAGATTTCACATGGGTATCTTCTGAGATGTGGGGACTTTGCTGCAGGTTTGCACTCACAAGAAGAATAATCCCCACCCATCCTAATCTGTACAAAGTATATCTGCACAAAGTAGTCATAAAAATTCATTTAACAATTAAGAATAAAACCTGTTCATTATTTGTTTTCAGTTTATTCTTTACAGGATATTCAGTATTTCTAGTACAAACTGGATCAGAGAGACAATTTATACTTCATAAATCGTACACATGTAAGAAAAACATCATTTGGGAACTAACTTTCCATAAGATAAATAAAAACCTGAGAATGCAACCATGCTACATCTTATTTAGGTATTAAATTTATATGTCGCCCATATCCCCGATAAGGTATCTCTTCTCTGCATATAATAAGAGAAGTATGCCATATCAATTTACTTGTCTTCTGTTCAGTTATAATTGTTAGTTTTGCATTTTGAAAGTTAGAGCCTCTCTTTTCCTATACTTTCATTGTTAGCCTTAAAGCGGTGGTATGGATTTGATCAAAAGATTAGAGACCAGTTTGGGACCTTTATTACTGTAATTATATTTATCTTTTCAAAAGTATACGTTTAGAACATGAAACGTACTTCCTTAGAATCTACAAAGCGTTTCCAAACTTTCCATATTCAGTTCACCTTGTTTCTGACTGTTTGCTAACTAGTGAAAAGTACTAGGCATGTGGCATAAGGTGAAGAAATATACTGTTTACAGTTTTTCATGCAGTATTTGTGATTACTTCATCTCACCCTTTATGATGGTGCTTCGTCTCAGCAGATAAGATATACTATGACAATATGGTTGGTCCAGGGTGGACTGCTGGAGGTTCGCAGGGGTTTGGAAGAGCCCCTAGCTAAGATTTTGTGCAGTTCAGAGAACCCCCCCCAAATCTCACTCCTGGCTGGCCTCACCCACCCCGCCCAGGAGTCCCCATGTGGCCCATTTTGGATGCAGATAAGTGGAGGCTTGAGGAGGACATTTTCGCCCTCCTGGAGGCTCCAGGAAAGCCTCCGGAGCCTGGGGAGGGCAAAAACGCCCCCCCTGCGCTATGGTGCAGGAGGCCAACTAGGCCATGCCCACCATGGCCACGCCCATCGAGCAACCGGGCACAGAACCTTTTGCTAAAATTTTTGAAGCCCACCCTTGGGTTGAACTCAAAGCTATGCCAGGTTGGACCTGGTTAATATTTGAATGAAAGATATGAGGAAATCTCAATGGTGGAAACAATACAGGGAACTGCATGGGCATGCCCCTGAAATCTTCAGACTTTGTTTTTTATTGGTTGCTTCACAGTGCTACTTTATATATCAAATCCTAAATTAATTGGTTAAGAATGTATGGTTCATTTTTCATTTGAGGGAGGTGTCACTTGATAAGTCAGTATTACCAGTGTATATTTCTCTTTTTCTAAAGTTTCATCTTCCTAAAAGTTTGAGAAAGGTTTTGTGAGAGCTCTCCCTTCCCCCTTCCCTGCTCTGCTTCCGTGGCTTGGAAGTATTTAGAAGTGTTTGCATCTGAAGTCAGTGGCATTAATTCATGCTGTGACTCATATTGTCAGTTGAAAATGTGCTGTACTTTTTTACCTGAACATAAACTTCGTAAGTGATTTTGCCAAGGAAAATTGGCTTCTGAAATGTGTACACTGTATTATAATTTATGAAAGCAGTGGACTTGGTTGCCTGTAAGTTATGCTTCTTAAAAGTTAGTTAACATGAAATTACCAGAAACAGAAATAACAAGGTTACGGCAAGATTTTTCAAACTTTGTGTCGGGATTCTCCAGGGGTTCATAAGCAATTGATGTTCACAATATTTTACACAACCTTACACGGGAAGAGTGGAAAGGTGGTTAAAATTCCACTTCATGAGCTGCAGTTGGGATACTGCAAGTTTGAGAACCCCTGTGTTATATAGATTAATCTGGTTTATAAAAGTTTAGTTTTATCTCTCAACCCTAACCTCAACTTAGATTTGGAGACCATCTAACTCCAGAACACCCTATGGCAAGGGTCCCCAACCCCCAGTCCATGGTCCAGCACCGGGCCACGGCACGCTAGAAACCGTGCCACACAAACAAACGAAGCTCCATCCCCAGGATGCAGGCAGCACATGAAACCATACCCCCTCTGGTCCACAGAAAAACCTCTCTCCATGGAACCAGTCCATGGTGCCCAAAAGGCTGGGAGCCAGTGCTATACGGAATTTATAATAAAATAAATTCCTGTGCATTTGGCCAAAATTTACTCTCTATGACATAAAATACAACAGGTAGCGGCTCCTCAAGCACCTACTCCCAGGCCTGAGAAAGCAACCTGATTTTTAAAGGCTTTGTGGATATCATTAGAATAGGAGCTAAACCCATCTCTTTAACTTTGATTTCCTTGTGGCACGCATGTAATTTTGTATCTGCAAAACCTTTTTTAATTGATTACTATTATCCGGTTTGAAGAAAGGAAGGCTGCAGTTGGAGCTGTCAGCTATACTCTGGTGCTTTTTGTTCTGTTTTTTTTCCACTGGCATTTTCTTATATTAGCCCTAATTGCTATATATTAAAAAAAAAAAAAGCCTCCCTGTGGAGTAATGCCATCAAGAAGTAAAAAGCACTTTGAGGTCTTGTTTGGACAGAGCATTGTTCTTGATACCTGATTTTTGTGTAAAATTCCCTTTGAAGAACATTGACATCATTATTCTTAGCTCCATGCTCCAATGGAGGACTAGAAAGAACCAAGGATACCTTGGAAGGAATTACATAATCAAGGCGTTAGCTACTGACCTACCAAATCACACCTTGCACCAAACTACAAAGGACTTTGCTTTATGGTTTCGGAAGAAGTACAAATGTAATCATTATGTCTTGTTCAACATGCTGTTTAAACGTTCTTAGTAGTACATGCAAAGGCAATCTTACATGGACCAATAAACCATGATTCTCTCTCTCCTCCAGATGAATTAGGATGAAGCTGAAAGCTCCTGACTAGCCTGAAATTATTTTGAATTACTTCCTGATTAGGCTGTTGTGCTCAAGAAGCCAAGCAGTTGCGGTTGCTACGGAGCAATCTCAGTTAGTTTTCTTTGGCTGTGCATGTGTGAATTGCCCAGGAGATGTGGGTGTGGACTACAAAATCTAATATAGTGCATATGTTTAAATTTGCCTTGAAAATGGAGATAGTACATAGCAGTTTGCCTTGTTTTTTTTAACTCTCTTTAATGCAACTAACAACTTATTCATGGTAGAAACCTGTTGCGGTTTTCTGTTCTTTTTTACTCCAAGGCAAAGTACTGTATGCACGTTTAAATAGGAATTATTTTGACATTAGTTTCTTTTTAATCAATATAGTAATTGCTAATGAATCTATGTTTCATTTAGCTTAAACATGCCCTGCTGCAAAATCCTGGTGCTGCCTTTTGTCTCTGCATTAGAGTTATTTAACCGTTGCTTTAGTTACAAAGCTCTGTAGAAAGAGTGCATCATGTGCTTAGTTTCTGGATAATTCTGGCATTGAAAATATAAAGCAAGCTTCTCATTTAACTATGTCCTCTGTTGAGCTTTCTACCTTTTCATATCTTGCTAGCCAAAAAGGGGAAATTGTTCATCATGTATTACATACAAAACCTGTCCAGCATATTTGCAGTAGCTTTTTAGGACTTAGTGTTACACAGCTAGGTTATACAATTTCTATGCTTTTTCAGTTTTTCCTGCTTTTTATTAAAAAAACCCACTACCTTATATACAGAAAGGCTTCCTTGTGCATCAAAGAAAAACTCAAAGCTGTATCACAAAATCATTGGCCTTACATATTGTATATGGCAAACTGGATGCACAAATCATCATCATCTTCTTGCTAGCATTATTCTCACAGGTGCAAGGTCCACTTTCCAGATTGATGAATGACATCTCACACAATCAAATACAGCATCTGGTCCAACTGGGCAGATTTCTTGTCTGCATTTATTGCATCTTGTCATTTTTGCTTCAGCCTACCATGTGAGCACTTGCCATCTGTGTTAAGAGGGGAGAGGTGGGCAACGGTGTAGGGTGTTTCATGTAGGACGTGGCCATACCACTGTGGGCGTCTCTCTCACATTTTCTCAGGTAATGGTGCAATACCCATTTGCTGCCTACCGTGTCACAAATTGGATGCACAAATACAGAGTATTAAATAGTTCAGAACACGTGTTTACTATAAATATACTGTATATTGTTCTTCAGAATGTATAGGTTGCTATATTATTGGTGTTGGATAGCTTGAGACATATAGTGATATTGCATTGGTAATCTAAGGGTGTTCCTGTCAGCCTTCCCAGTTAAACCAGACAGGAAACAGGATGATGAATAGTTGATGAGCTAAGTCTACTATACTTTATTGTAAGGCCACATTTACAGAATCTCGTAAGATTCTGACTCTCTCTCAGCCCAACCTACCTCATAGTGTGTTGTTGTGGAGAAATTCGGAAGAAAGAAGAATATTAGATATGTTTGCTGCCTTGAGCTATTCATAAAAAATAATAAAGGTGCGCTATATATATAAAATTAAACAAATAAATAAATAATAGAATTTATGCAACCCAAAGCTCTGGTGGAATAATGTTGGTTGAAGGGGGAAAACAAACACACATCCTTGTACACCTAATGATGATTTTAGGCTGTTTCACCTATACATTATGGACAAAATAAGAACAAATCATGGGCAAGAGAAAAATGGATGTTATCAAATGATAATGATGCCATGAATAAGTATGTGTGAAAACAAAGGTTTTAGTGAGTTCAAGCTGCTATTTCTTCTGCCCTGATTTAATTTATCATTGTAGCATTTGCCAGACACATTTTGATAAATAATTTGAACTACTTTAACTGGATCCAAATTATGTCTGTTGAGCCTCTGGTGGTAGCAAAACATTAGAAAGTTAATTAACAGGGCATAAACCCAACCTCTTCATTTGTCTGACCTTCACATATGGCAATTGGAGATAGACTCTCAGCATAGATATTTTAGTTAATAGTTTATTCATCTAATTATCTTCTTTTGAAGAACAATTTATATTAACATCCATATTATGGAAATGTAGTTTACGTTCCTGAATCTTTTCTCTGTTTATTTTCTTTTATCCACCTCCATATTTTCTTTCTTCTTTTTCCTCCAACTTTGAATTTCTCTCTCTGCTTTTCCAAGTGCTCTTTACTTATCTCAATACCTCCTCAGCATTACAGGATCTTTCCCCAATCACAAAAGATATTAACACTCTCAGAGGGAGCTCTGACCTTTACCACAAGCATATATTGTTTAAAATTCTTCCTGTTCACACTCCTCAAGACTTTTATTGAATGCCTAGGTCCCAAAAAGGACCATGAGTGCAAACATTTGCAAGAAAACAAGCTCAGAGAGCATCAAGGGCCCTATATTTGAAGGCAACAAGTGAGGTAGACTGGTTCTGAATCTAAAATGCATTATTTCCCATTTCTTGAACTGGGAGCATCTCTGACTTACAATAATTTAACTTAACTATTGAATTTGGACATCAAATTACTATTTATTCTCTGCTTTTGCTATTGGAATATGTTTTGAAACAATGGTACTAAAGAAGAAAGACTATAGTGCAATGATAAAGAAGTGTACATGCTTGCACAAATTAGTTCCAACATTCGAAATATTTATTCTATTTAAATAATAATAACTTTGGCTTTTTGAAATGGAATATAATAAAATCATCTCATTAGAATAACTGTTTGATCCTGTATGAAAATTATCTCATTCTCAGATTTTGAATGCAGATTTGTTAGCCTTTTCATAATACATATGGCTGCATTTTCAGATCAGGTGAATGAAAAAGGAGTGGGTGGATTTATATCAACCGATGAATAATTATTTCTTTAAAGCACTTAGCAATAGCTCTGCTTTCAATGAGTGAGTCAAAAATAAAATAATCTGATTGCTGTGTCCCATATTTGACAGAATCATTCTAACAGAATATATGTAGCTTTATTTGGAAGTTAAGTTGATTTAATAATAGCTTCTGAATATTACTATTGTGGTTGGTCACACAGCCAGCCAGATATTTAGATTTGACATTTTTATCCACCTATCAAGTCCTTCCCAAGGACCTAGTATAGGGAGATACTGTTTATAGTAAAGGTGACACATTTGTCCATGCAAACTCCATTGCAATATCTTAGCTTATCACAGTGTCCTAGGGCTGGAAGGGACTTTTGAGGTCTTCTAGTCCAACCTCCCACCCAAGGCAGGAGACCCTATTGCATCTCAGACAAATAGCTGTCCAAACTTTTCTTGAAGACTTCCTGCAATAGTGCACCACAACTCCAGAAGATAAACTGTTCCATTGATTGTTCTTGCTGTCAGGAAATTTCTCTTTAGATCCACATTGGATCTTTCTTTAATAAGCTTAATCTCTTTGCCATATCTGCATGTGTTGATAACAATTCTTTTTCAGATAGTGTTTTTCAATTTAGCTATAAATCACCCATGTAAAAGAGGTGGGATGTTTTTGATGTTTGATAGCCATGGCCTGAGTTTTTCAGTATTCTTGACACAGGAATCAATGCAAAGACGGACAGTAGTGGTGATAGAGAGACTTCTTGAAATATTCCTCTCTTGATATTAACCATTCCCAGTTTATCACTATAGACCAGTAACCGTGTCTTCCATTGTGCCATTGATTTTTGCACAAAGCTTCTGATGTTTTTACTGACTCCTGTTATTTCTAGGCAGTTGAGTATCCAATCATGTGGAAGGGAGTCAAATGTCTTCTTGTAATTAATCCAAGCTACATTCAAGTTGGCCTTCCTTCTGTTGCAGTTTTCCAAAATTGTTTTGTCAATTAGAGTTGATGTTTTGTTCTTTTACTGTGTGGGTGGTTTTTCTTTCTGCTCAGGTGGAAAAAGCTTGTGCAGTACTCTATGTTGTTAAACTGGCAATGAGTGGGTAGAAACCAGCCAGATGTTATAAATAAAAACCATGTAGGTCACCTTCACCTGGTGTTGAGCAATTCTTGATCTTCCTTTCTCCTTTTCCCACCATTTCTTCACTATTACAAGTTCTTTCATTTCAACTTCTTTTTTATTCTCATCCATCTCCTTTATTCAAGCAGCATTATTGTTGTATTTCTTTGGGTTGTCCCATAGATGCATCCGGAACTACACTGTTGATCAGGTGTTCACTGGTTTATTTCAGTCTTTCCATTAATAGCTTGGTGGAAATATTCTGATTTTCAGTATAATTGAATATTCTGCTTACTAGTGTGCAATTTGAGCTTAGTATCCACCAATATTCTTGGCCACAGCTGTTACTTGCTGCTTTATTATTTCCATTGCTTCCTTGATCTTCCTTGTTTCTAGGTGACATTTCTTAATCAGGTATTCCTTGATTTTCTTGTTCTTCAGCTTCTTTTCTTTCATCTGTTCTAGCTTGATTGCATCTGATTTTAACATGCTGCTTTTATTTTCCAACCTGCTCTTCCATTTGGGGGTGTACTGTTCAGCTTCTTTTTTTCTTTGTTGATTTTTCATCCTTGTTTTTCAATTATATCTGCAACCATGTTGTACTTTACTTGGTTTGTTTCTTGCACTGAGCTGGTGCTCATATTTGATGTTACGGTATGGGGATTTTTTAATATTTGTGTTAGCTGTTTTTTTTAAAAAACAAGCTTCAGTGCAAGCAACCTAATTCTGTTCTTGTGCTGTTCTGGATGCTTAGTTATGTTTTATTTCAATTCTTCTTGTTTTTTAGATAGAGGGTTTTTTTCTTTCTGAAGAGAAGGCAGCGGAGAGGGGCTCTAGTTTAAGAATGAATACAGTTCAATAGCATCTTATACTATACTTTATTTCATATTGTAAATCAATGTTGATCTGCTAGTGTCTGTTCTGTTATTTCTGATCCTGGATCAGAATGGGACAACTTGCCACAGGACAACTTGCCACGGGACAATTTAACAATTCAATTTAATTATTCCATTTTTTAAAAAATAATTTTTTGTCATTTGCATTTTATTCTGTCCCTTCTTTTGCATCCTTTCTTTAATGATTCTAGTCCACCATTTATTTGATATTAGTGTAACTCTTGTCCCACACAATTTGTCCCCCGGTGAATTGGCCATGGTGAGTTTTCCCATGGCTGTGGCAAGCTGGCCATGGTGACCTGGCCTTGGCGAGTTGGCCATGGCAAATTGTCATAGATCATTCTGGATTCTGTTCTTTCCAGAACTGTTGCATTCTTTTCAGTTATTCTCTTCTCATTTGACTTGATCATTATTTCTTTGTTTCTTTGCCTTCATATATTTGAAAAGGGTAAATAAGTTTCAATTCTCTAAAAGTAATGCCCTTACAGAAGGGATTTAGAATCTCTAACTGTAAAAGCACAATGTTTAGCCTATGACTTTACCTTTTATTTCTCCAGCAAGTAGATTATTAAACATACTTAGTTGAAATCATTTAAAACTATTGAAATAAGAAAACATAATCAAGTAAAGATTAGACAAATTTATTCTATCAACTTTTCAAAATACTTTGATGTGAAAAATCCCATCTAGTATTTTTGAATGAAGGAGCAGCAATATGTAAATAAAAATCCAAAATCCGTTTAGCCTTTGGGGTTTATATTTGTTTTTCAACACAGTGACAATGTTCTTTAATTGTTTAATTCCCAAACTTTTTTTTTCCTGAGAGAAGCTCAGAATGGAGTATTTGCTTTGCTACTTAATTCATAAGTGCTTATGGCTAAGGCTTTCAAACTTGTTCTGTAAGAGCCAGTGGAATGTTGGGTTGAGTAATCCTCTTATATAAATGTTATGAAAAGTCCTAAAGAGAACAAAAACACAGAATTTAAAAAATCCAAGAAAAAGTTTAAAAAGTGAAAGAAAAGATAAAAAGAAATAGAAAGATTTTCCAATTTGCTTTGTACCAAATATAATTATATATGATTACAAAGGTTGAGTAATTCTCCAGAGGGAAACACAACTTCCTGTCACCTCTGCAGCCAGTGGTCTTTTGCTTTATGGATAGGAAACTGGCTTGTCCATATTTACATGAACATGCCCAATTGGAAGACATCTCTTTTCCCAGAATTGCCAGTTGCTCAGTGAAAACTTTAGTTCTCCTAATTATGACATTCTAACACATTTCTCTGGGAATCTTGCCATTAATTATATTTTATGAGCATCACATTGGTGAAAGTCCTTTTCTAATCAGAAATGTGAAAGTAGAAATCATATATGAATTCATGATGGTTATGAAATGGTTTCTTCCATATAAGAGGTTTATTTTTTAAAAATAGGGCAATCTTTCTCATTGGCTGAATTTAGAAATAATATTGCTATCTTTCTTAAGAAGTTTAGGTAATTTGTTTAGATTAAGATATTAAACTAGGATCAGGGAGACTTGAGTTCAGGTCTATAGCCATGGCAACTAAGTGCGTGGCTTGTGGCCAATCATTCTTTTTTAGCTCTGCCTACCTCATAGGGTAGCTATTGAAGAGATAATTGGTGGTGGTGGTAGGGGGAGGCGGGCTATTTTGCTCCATTGAGTTAATGAAAGAAAGGTGAGAAATAAACCTAATCAAAAAAGAAGCAAAAACATAATGAGCAGAAGCATAAGAGAAACAAATAAATGTTTTTTAATTACTTTTGACTGCTAGGATTGTAACATGGATATACTTAGAGCAGTCATTGTGTGCTTTTCAACGTGAACATTCAAAAGAAGCATTCAAGCTGATAGCCCTATTTGACTGTGTTTTTAATAATTCATGCCCTAATTTGTGTGCTTTCAGATGTTCTTGTGTACTAAAGAGACTAATTGCCATTTCAGCCCTCCCTTGATTATTTCTAAATTTCCAGCTCCTTTACGGGATTTTTTTCAGATGCATTTTATAATTTTTTTTTCTTTTTTTGAAAAACCAAAGGAGATAGGAAGAAAAGGCAAAGCTGAAACAATAAGCTCTCACCTTGAGAAGGCAGAGACTGCAGCAAAGCATCTGTGAGATCCTTAATACTTAGCTCATTCAAAAGTAATGGCCTGGAAATTACAGAAGATGTTAATTACAGAATACAGTTTCATAAAGGTGAAGTCTAACTTCTAAGTGGTTGATTAATTATGAAAAACAAGTTCTCCTAAAATTAAATGACTTGTTGCTTGTCTGGTAGAGATTAAGGCAAGTTTGGCAACTAATTGGAATGACTTTCCCAGTAGCTTATATGGCATTTATCAATAGGTAGGTTACCTTTGGGATCCTTTCTCCAAGGCAAAACAAAATCCATAGAGACGTGGCCTATCATCCACCCCTGTATTTAGGTATTTAAGTCAAAAAAAAATTGAGCAGTTCAGGGCTGAATAGTTTTGAGAGTGTGGATTCTCACATTGCGCTAAGCCACGGTTTGTTTAATCGCTGTTTATTCAATAATCTACAGTTGAGCTTACAGTATATAACGGGCTGCATCATGAATGAGCTAACTACATCCATGCTATATTAGTTGGAGTCCATTTGGAGCTTCACTGCTATGAAAAATGTTGAACTATTTTTATATGAGGAATTGGAAGCACTTTGCATTCTCTGTGACCTTTCCAGCACATCTTGTGATTTCCTTGTGAATTTGAAGAGGATAGATATATTTCTATGCCTTTCTGAATTCTTCTTTTGGACTGAGATTTCCCGGATAGAAATCATGACCTTTAAACCTATTGATATTTTCCATCTTGGTTTTGGTCAAGCAAAAAAAAAAGTATTGAAAAGAATCAAGAACTGTTTGCACTGATCTATAGTAGATGAAATTGAATTACTAAGGCTGGAAAATCCTGTGAGAGCTGACCTTTATAGTAATTTAATCAGTGATGTTATCTGTAAGTTCAGGATCCTTGGAGGCAAATAAATGAATTGCAGGTTAGTTGCTAACAGTATGTAATCATTAGATAAGCAATCTTCAAAATTTAAATTTGGGTTGCAGTGTTCAAAATTTAAGAAGCAATTGAGTCACCAATATTTATATCTTTTAAAGGTAACAGTGTGATAGGTGAACCTTTTAAAACTTTGTTGGTAATTGATGTGAACATTTCATCTGAAAATATACAAGGTGCTTCAGAATGAAACTGAAGTCATTTTTGTGACTTTTAATATTGAAGAGTCTAATAGATAAGTTTTATTTAATTAGAAAAATTATAAAAGATAAAAGAATGGGAAAAAACCAAATGTCATTCCAAAAGTTTTGGGCTGTTGATTCTTTTTCTCCATGTTGATGAGAATGCAGTTGATCATAAAGAAGTATCACATATATTGATCAGTTTAGTCAAACTATGTACAACTTTTTTAAAAGCTGAAGACTACTGTTTTAAGGCTGGTTGGTGGGGCTAGAACAAAAATTAAATTGGCATTAATTCAGAGGTGATGTAAAAAGATGCAATCCCGAGAGGAAGTACATTTCGGAAAGTATCTTATGCTTGTAGATCTTTGCATACAGGTAGTCCTCTACGTAGGATTACAACTGGGACCAGACTTTTTGTTGCTAACCTAGGCAGTTGTTAAGAGTCCCTCTCTGAGGAAGATAAGCAGTTTAGAAATAGGAAACATAAATAAATAAATAAAAAGTGAATACTGTCCAATTTTACAACCTTTTTGTGGTTAAGCGAATCAGTGTAGTTAAGTGACTCATGTTGTTAAGTGAATTTGGCTTCCCCCATTGTTTGTTGGAAGGCCGCCAGTGTCAATCACATGACCCTCAGAATGTCACAACACATTGTAAATACATGCTAGTTGCCAAGTGCCTGCGTTCCGATCATGCAACCCTGTGGATGCTGAGATGATCATAAGTGCGAGGACCAGTCATAAGTAACTTTTTCAGTGCAATTGTAAGTTAGAAAGGTTGCTGAATTAATGGTTGTAAGTTGAGGACTATCTGAAGAGCTGATAGGAATAAGCTGGGAAGAGAGGTTTTTTCATACTCTGATTGGTTTAAAGTTTGAATAGGTGCACATTAAACCACTAGATTGACTAGATGAGGATGAGAACTAAAACAAATCTTTAATAATTCTACAAATGTATATGATTTCATTTAAGCCATAACTTGGGAGTTTGGGTTACCATATATATATTGTACTGAATAGATTATGTGGGTCTTCAGGTTTTTAAATTCTGATTTGCTGAATTGATAAAAGGTTGTGCAGTGAATTGAAGGCACCCAGCTATTACAATCTAATTTTCCCAGGCTGATGTTAATCAGAGAAGTTCTGAATAAAGATTCAGCAACTAGAGTAGAAGCAGTTGTCAAAAGTAAGCAAAACTGGAGAGGAGCATGAAGCAATACTACACTAAATTTAATTTGCTATGGACTCTTAATACATGTAGGAGGAAAAATAATTTCTCCCTGAGGCTGAGTGGTTACTCTCAGGGTGTATATTGGTTTATTTTGGGGTTTTCTTTGAAAAGCAGTAAGGTCAAAACATTGCTATTTTATGTGTATTATTATTTATTATTATTTCAGTACTACGATAATTAAATCTACTAACTAGGTATTTGCCATGTGGTTTCCCAGATAATTTCCCACTCTTCAAATGCAGCTCTGTAGACCTATTTGCATTGATCTCACATAATTTGTAAAGTTCATGAAAACCAACTTGCTAATTAGGATAAAAATAGCTACATCAAACTATCATTGATTTTTCCTACTCATACTGTTGAGTTGCTTTGGGGGAGAATTTTGTCTCAGCTTCTGTTCTGGATCTGTAATAATCCAGAAATGTTTTTAGTGTTAAGATGTCAAGACTTCTCATGCTTTATGACCCCATTAACTATCTTTATTTCTGAAAATTTTACTTGAAGCTTTCCAGTTTTTCCTCTCAGATCAGATAGGTGTACTTTCTGTAATTTTTAATTTTTACAAGAATGGCTCGTTCTTCTATGCATGATGTTATTTCAGATCAAATACTTATTTTGGAGCTATCTTTAGGCTTCAAAACACTGTCTGGTATTTCACAAATATTCAGTTCATATATGTAAGCAGGTTGCTAGAGATGAATGTATTTTCTTAGCGGTTGCTTCTAATTGCTGTTGCTTCCACTTCTCCCCAACATTTTTCCTGCTGCCTTTTCTCCTGGCAAAGAGACTTACTTCTAATTGTTGCTCTCTTGATTTTTTTTAACAGATTCGTTAATTTTTCTGCATCATCTAAACTCAGTATTAATACAATAAACCTTGTTAATTAACTTTTTTGGGGGAAATATTTTCTTCATTGAACCCCAGAATATCTACTTTTCCTTTTGGGAGTTTTGTTTGATTAAAAGCTCTGTATTTGTCAAAGATAGCTTGTTTGAGATTTTTCATGGACCAGATATGTTAAGAATGTGCCTTTTCGGATGAATTCAATCTTAGGTAAAAAAAAAAATGTCCCTGTCCAAAATTATGTAGCCAAAAAGACTGGGTCAGGAGACCAATTTCAGATCTCCTGAAATCTGTATGGGATATGGCAGAGACTGAAGAAACTTACTATGTTCTTACCTGGTTGCATTCATTTATACTGCTTATTCTAGGCTACTTAAGTAAGTTCATTAATTCTGTTCATTTGTATATGTTCCTTCATAAAAATGGAGGCCTTGTAAAATAATTAAAACAAAACATACAACGCGTAGGTTCTTTAACTGTGGTTTGTGGTTCATATCTAAAGTCAGAAAAGTCAGATTATAGTGAAATACGAACCCAGTGTTAGGAGTGTATTGATTACCCTTTTGCAGTGAAATTTTAGCCAGGTAGATAGGTACCTGTGAAAGGGGAGATAGGCACTAGCAGTATAGGGAGGTAAGGAGAAAATGCTGCTGCAGATATAAAAAATATGACCGATGCATGGGACATTTGCTCTGTATTTATATATTCTTGTTGGAGGTATCAATCCAGTAGCTGCTGACTTTTCAGCATCTTGTGCTGATGTAACATTTATAAAAGCAGAGAAGATGGACTGCTATGTTTGATCCAATCTTGTCCTCTAGAAAGGCTTTTTGTGTTTGTTTGGGATAGAATGCCAGAAGCATAGAGTCAGCTTGTCTATATAAGATACCATGGGGTATATCTTCTTTAAAATGCCCATGCTAAATCATGCTCTATGTAGACACCTATGCTTTTCCAAGATTAGCTTTAATTGTGGTATAGCTTAGGGAAAATATGCAAAGTATATTCCACTAACAGTTGTCCATCAATGTTCTTGTTCACCCAACATACAGTATATTAGAATAGAATAGAATAGAATAGAATAGAATAGAATAGAATAGAATAGAATAGAATAGAATACTTTATTGACCAAGTGTGATTGGACACACAAGGAATTTGTCTTGGTGTAAATACTCTCAGTATATATAAAGAAAAGGTACATTTGTTAAGAATCAAGAATCATAACGTACAACACTTAATGATAGTCATAGGGTACAATCAACAATCAAATCATACTAGGAAATAGTCAGGTGGGAGGGGATGGGTGATAAGGAGTGGTGAGAAGATTAACAGTAGTGTACATTTTGTAAATAGTTGGACAGTGTTGAGGGAATTATTTGTTTAGCAGAGTGATGGCTTTCGGGAAAAAACTGTCCTTGTGTCTAGTTGTTCTGGTGTGCAGTGCTTATAGCATCATTTTGAGAGAAGGAGTTGAAACAGTTTTTGTCTGGAATGTGAGGAGTCTGTAAATATTTTCACAGCCCTCTTTTTGACTCGTGCAATATATAGGTCCTTGATTGAAGGCAGATGGGTAGTAATTGTTTTTTTCTGCAGTCCTAATTATCCTCTGAAGTCTGTGTCTGTCCTGTTGGGTTACAGAACCAAACCAGACAGTTATAGAGGTGCAGATGATAGACTCAATAATTCCTCTTTAGAACTGTATCAGCAGCTCCTTGGGCAGTTTGAGCTTTCTGAGTTGGCGCAGAAAGAACATTCTTTGTTGTGCTTTGATGACGTTTTTGATATTAGGTGTCCATTTTAGGTCATGTGATATAGTAGAACCTAGAAATGTGAAGGTCTCTACTATTGATACTGTGTTGTCTAGTATTGTAAGAGGTGGTAGTATAGGAGGGTTTCTTCTAAAGTCTACCACTGAAAGCATGTGTTTATTTGGCTAGTAGTGAGTTTTCTGTGGCTTTGTGCTTGTTCCCTGCCAAATCGGTCTTAGACTTGTACTCTCTTGGTCATTGCTCATTCTTTTGTTGGTGTAAGGAGAAAATATCTTATGTAATTGACTGACTGTTACAATAATTGTACTCTTTTTGCTTTCTATACACCCACAAGCTATTAAAAGAATTCAGGCGTGACGCCCAATGCATATTTCACTCTATCTCTCCTGCCCTCCCTCTGAATTTTACAACAATCTTCTCATTTAGGGCTGAATTACTGCAGGAAATTATTTTATTGATTTATATTGCTGCTCATCTCACAATTACAACTCTGGGCACACACAAAAAACCTAGTATACAGTTCCCATATTCAGGCCTACATGTGGAGGGTAACGTTGGTATCAGCAGAGCAAAGGCCCTTCTCCTGTTATTTGTCTGACAAATTGTAATTGATGAAAGAGACCATGATGAGGCCCAGATTTTGAGGTTGATGTATCTGAAAATTGAGATTTCTAAAGGCTAAGGAGTTCCACAACTATAGATATTTACTATGGACAATTCCTGGTATTTTTTAGGGATGGAACTTCTTACTGAATGTTCTGCACCATTAGTAATAAAAAAGGTAGCTACCCATAAGTTGCGGATGTGATTTTGTTATAAGGGTTTCTTAACTGGCATAGTGTTTATGAACAAGCAATTTATGTATATGTTTCAATGGACAGAATTGATTATTTTGGTATGTATTTCCATTTATCCACAAAACAGATGCAAGAACAGTGGGGAGGGGGGAAGCTAATACAGTAATAAAGGACAGTGAGACCCATTTTACTAAAGGAGAGCGGGAATGAACTCAACAGAAACTCGACAATCAACACTGTTTTTAAAAAAGCCAATTGAAATGTCCAGGCGATAGAAATGTGTCCTTTATACCCACCCATACTATCTAATCTATGTGTTAAGATTACCAGAGACATGTCTTCTCAAAGACTTCTCATATAGATTAGATAGTATGGTACAAGGGCACTATTTAAGATATCAAGGTACAAAGTAAACAGTGTTATTACAGTCTAATAAATAAAAAGTATAAATTTATTTATTATTTATTTGTAAAATTTATTGGCCACCCATCTTACTACAGGGTAATTCTTTAAGAATCAGTTTGAAAGGGTGAAGTCATGTCACATGAACCAGAATTTTAACTGCAGAATTCAGCCCTGTGTCCTTCTTAATAAATCAACCTAGAGATGAACGTATTGTTCTAGTCCAAACCAGGCAAACAACTAACCAACGTTGACCAACAATTCAATTCGTGACCATTTGAAGTGACATGATTACTTTTCACACTTAACAACTGTTGCAAGCATTCCCATGGTCACGGGATCAAAATTTAGACGCTTGGCAACTGGCTCATATCTATGACAGTTGAAGTATCCCAGGGGTCATGTGATCCCCTTTTGCAACTTTCAGGCAAGCAAAGTTAATGGGGAAACCAGATTCATTTAAACAACCATTTTACTAATTGAGGAAGTACAGCGGTTCTCTTTAACAATTGTTAAAGGTTATAACATGAGACAAAACTCACTTAATACCTTGACTTGCTTAGCAATAGAAAATTTGGCCTCAAATATGGTTGTAAGTTGAGGTCTACCTCTAGACGGTTGCAATTTGTTCATGTGTCTCTTTCTTTCAAGATAAAAAGGATATCAGCAAAATATTAAGACAAATCCTTATCTACATGGGTTTCAAATGAAAGGTTGAATGCCAGGAATCTTTTTTTCCCCAAGGCAGATATGCCATCAACATGTATTTGTTTCAACATATTTTATTTGCAGGACAAATGAAAATTGTTCATGTATACGGGGTTTTTTTAAGTGTTTGAGTATTATTTTTGTGAATTGTTCTGCAGTTTCTTCCTTTATATTCCAGGACAAAAGTGATGGGTTATAAAACTTTTTAATCCATGCTTCTAACCATTGCTTATTAAATACTTTCTTGGCAGGGTGAACTCAAGAGTATTTTCAAAATTGTGTAAGGCTTCTTCTGATCAGCTCTATTTTTCAGAACTTATGTTTTCAGAACACAGCTAAAATATTTGATAGAGCTTTATGGATTTTTTTACTGCATTCTTCTGCACAGTAGTGTTAATCGGTTAATACTGTGCACAGGGTAGAAAGATATTTTGCCAAAAAGGCAAAGATTAAGACAATCTTATTTCCTTTCTGGATTCTTAACAGGGTTTTGCAGGGCTCTGTCATTTCTCTCTATTAAAAAAGAAGTCTTGAAGACAAGTTGATTAAGTAAGTATAATGCTTTCTGTAGATTGAATCATTTGTTTATTCTGACACCCTTGCAAGGGGACAGTAATAGGACAACTTTGTTTTCAAAAGGTCTAAGCAGGGTTGAAGGTGCTTAGATGGGAAAGCATCAGAAAAAAATCCTACAGTTGTTAACTATACTGGGAAATTGGCAACATATCCTGAAGAAGGCAGAAGCCAAATCACATTCTAGAATTGTCAAAAAAATTACATAGCTATATCCGTGAAGTTATGAAGATTGTTTGGTTTTTACTTTATTTCATTCTCATGAAGAAAACTGTTACCTACTTGTAGGTCTCAGGACTTCTCTGTGTTGGTTGAATAGGGTTGTTTGTGTACCTACTTCTTCATTGTGAAATGTACTTTTTGTAACTTTGTGAAGAGTTGTATGTGCTGCTACCAGTTTTGACAGAGAGCCTGGCTGTGTTTTTTCCATTCTTTCGTAATCTACAGTGTAGTGCTTTTGTAGTTAATACACTCTTTGTAATCTATCCAGAAACTTAAGTAATGTAAGAACATAGTTGCTAAGCTGAGGTGTAACAGGACGAACTTCACTGTATCAATGTGGCACGGACCAAGAAGCATGGCGGGAGGAGAGCTACTGGACTCTGCATAGAGTCATTGGTTGGAAGTTCCGGTTCCCAATGCCGCCCGTGTTTGAATGTGATGGGTACCCGAGCGACCGCAGTCAGATTGCAACACCTGAGGTCATAAGTAGCATGCCTCACCTACAGCACCTGGCTCATCACTTTCCCGCTCTAGATCCAGAGGCTGAGATCCTACTCTTGCTGGGAAATAATGCCCCACGCGCCTTTCTCTTCTCCAAGTCAGCCGGCGGCCATGTGGGCGGCCCAGTGGCCATCAAATCTCCACGAGGATGGGGCATCGTAGGAATTGTCAGTGGCGATCGGATGCAGGCTCCAACCTAGGCAGATGCCTTAGCACCATCCATTCCAACAGCCTTCCGACTCCCTTTAGCACCATCGAAAACAAGAATGCAGTTCCAGCCTAAAGGCGCCGGCAATCAGTACACTTTTGCTAGGACACCCTAAGCGGCCGCCAGCAACCACCAGGCGTCCACTAAGATGCTCTACACAGGCATATGCCTACACAACACCCTTTCCAACACCTTCCCGCGCCCTTTGACACAGTGGAAGCAAGAGTACCATTCCAACCCTAAAGGCCACCAGAAGCAACCACCAGACTTTCACGATTGGTACCAAGAGTACCTGTCAACCTATAAAACTGCCAGAAGCGACCACCAAACTTTCACCATTGCCACCAAGAATACCTGTACACCCTAAAAGGCCGCCAGAGGTGACCAGCAGACTTGCACCAAGAGACTGAACTTGAAGATTGAACTTCAAGCTTTGCAAGCTTTGCTTTGTTTGATGCTTTATTAATGTTTACTGTTTTTCTTAGTTATATAACTAACTGTTTATCTTAGTTATATAGTTATCTGCTATTCAGTTAGTATTACTGTCTACTGCTTATCATAGTTTATACTTAATTTTTCTTCTTTTAATAGTGGAATTTACAATTCCAGGCGGGAGTGTGCTGTCCAGACAGTTTAGAGTTAATGGGATTTGGATAGTTAGGTAGCAATTGTGAGCTGTCTCCTTAAGGGAATGCATCATGGTAAATATAGTTAAAGTATCCTGGGAAATGTAGTCCATATCACGTGACCACATCTGTAATCCTGATTGGTCACTAAATTGATCCTTGATGGGTAGGAGGAGTTTTCCTCACTCTTGGCTGAAGTCACGGACTCGTAGTAACTGTTCTACCTCTATTGCCACAAGATGAGAGAAAAAGGATAGAAGATAATCATCTTTTTACCTACAAGACAGATATACAAAGGATTGGTCATTAAAGAAGAACTTATCTAACTGCATCTGTACAGTTTACAAATCCACCACTGTACAGAATACAGAACAGTGGCTGGTGGTAAGGTCACATGTATGCATGCATAGTATTGATGGAGAGCTGGTAAGGTGGGTTTCTGGTCCCCCTTTTTCTGACGGAATTGATTTTTGAAAAGTTTTGTGAGAATTTTTCACTCTCCAGGTGTAACACTCTTGTTTCTTGCCAAGGTGAATTGGAAATTGCATTTCTTGTGCAGTGCTTACTATTGTTGACTACTGAATTTCTTGGGAGTGGGGCCTATGGGCGATATGTTCCCTACCCATGAGCAGCATGAAAGGATCAAGGTCACAATACATTGGACCCGTTTGTAAATAGTTTGGTCTTGTGTACAAGTCAAAATACGAACCTTAAACAATAAAGATCTGAAATAAGAAACTTGACATTCAAGTTCAACAGGCAAAAGGACTTTGATGCCTATTCACATACTATTATCCAAACATTAATATAATAGGAATTCTTTGTGTGGAAAGCCCTGTCATTAGAGGTGAGTTAGATGTCAAACAGGAAATTCTTTTTTTTTTTTTTTACAGTTATAGCACTGAAAGTGTCGGGGGGTTGCTGGAGGAGGAAGACAAGAGATTTAGGTCTGTTCTTTATTTAAAGTAATGATTCTCAATTTAAAGTTTTCCAACTCTGCTGGACATAACAACTCCCAGTCAGTGTTGGAGAGCACTGTGGAAAAAAACAGCCAGGATTGTGAACAAGGATGAAGTTGACTAACTTACAGTTGCCCTGGTTAAGGTTTGGACCAAATAGTTAATTCATACACTGTTGAAACATGTTTACTTTGACTTAGCATGATGTTTGGTTGCAAATGAGAGAGAGCTTATGATGACAATAGGAGGGAACATGAAGCCCACTGGAGGGAAGAATTGTACATGCAATGATTAACCATAGTTTAAGGAGTACATTTTATTATAGGTTATTGTGCTTACTGATCTTTTTGCTCTTTAAAAGCTATTGAAATGAATAAAAGGCAAGTGCCACCCGTGCCCTGTTTCTGGTTCACTCCCAGCACCAGGCATTCAGCAAACCCTATCTGCAGATGTTCATGCGTTAGCACAGTTTTTTTGGGTGGGTGGGACTAGTTTCTGTGTGAACAGCTGCTCATATTTCCATTTCCACTTAATTTGTCAAGTGATTGCACCAGTGTCATGATCCCACGGAAACTTATATATAAAATCTGAAATATCCATCAGAACCCAAAAGCTGCAATTTGTAGCTCTTCTAGTTGCTGGTTGAATGAATCCTTAATGCTTAAATTGGTAGGCAACTAATAATGTCTTTGCTAATTGCAGAGTTTGGTTTTTAAAGGTAAGCTTTACATACACTCTGCATTCTGAGTCATCAAGAAGCAATAGGCAGGACCTGAAATTTTTAAGAGCGGCTTTGGATGTAGGGGTTGAGGTGAGGATAACTTCATCAAAACAAATTAAAAATACACAAATTATGGTTTAGAAGGGTTGATATATGACACTTTGGCTTTAAACTTCAGTCTTCATTAATCTGGTACCCTCCATATTTGTTGGATTTTTATTCCCAAATTAAAATATCTGATATTAAATAGAGTTGTGAAATATTTATCTCTCTAAACTGGAAATGTTTTTTGTAGAGATAATTTATTAATTTTCTTCAGTCTGCCAGGCCCTGCTCAGCAGTACACATTAATTTGTAGATTAAAACATCTTACTTTGATGATCTTAACCTATTATGTCTAGCTTTCTCATTGTTTATGCCAAACCTCACATAGGACTCTTGTGGAAAACGTGTGGTTATTTTTCAGAAAATAATGAATTGAAAAGTCTTTGTATAATTGTTGTATAATATGAGGGCTTGACTAGTTGCAGCTTCAACTTTCAGTATCCTGGAACTTAGTCTGAGAGGTTTGTAAAGGAGCACTTTAATGCTGCTTGAGAGAATGTGGCATTGGAAAGCTGAATATAATCTGAAGAATGACTTATTGCAAACTTCATTTAGAAGTAATTTCTGGTTTTGGATGGTTGCATAATGGAAGTTCAAAATGTTTCTGATAAAAAATATTTTTATTTATAAAAAATAAATAAATTGAGCAGAATTTTTCTGTGTGGAACATTTATAACTTTGAAATATATACTTTATACTAGATGGTAAAAGAACAAAATAATCTGATTTTTTTTTCAGAGAAACATTGAGGGCTTATTCAGTTAGGGGCTTTAATGTGTTTTTCCTTCAGTCTGTAATAGAAGACAACACAAAATACAAAATGTAATTTGTTCTGTGTGTTCTTCTTCAAGTCCATTTTTAATTCCTGGTCACTGCCCGGATTAGTCCCTGCAGTTTTCTGGGCAAGGATTTTCAGAAGTGATTTGCCCTTGTGTGTTTTCTAGGACAAGGTCACCCAGCTGGCTTCAGGTCTAAGGCAGGACATGAAGACTAGAACTCATAGTCTCCTGGTTTCTGGCCTGATGCCTTAACCAAACTGGCTCTCTAAATTGTTCTGTTCTGCAGAGGAAGTAAAACTCGGCCATTAATGTGTAACTACCATAGTGAAACAGGGAAAAGTCTGTAGTGGCACAGTGGTCAGAATGCAGTATTGCAGGCTAACTCTGCCATCTGCAAGCAGTTCGATCCTGACCGGCTCAAGGTTGACTCAGCCTTCCACCCTTCCAAGGTTGGGAAATGAGGACCCAAGTTGTTGGAGGCAATATGCTGACTCTATTAAACTGCTCAGAGAGTGCTATAAAACGCTATGAAGCAGTATATAAGTCTAAGTGCTATTGCTATCATTGTGGCTGCCATTAAAGTGCCAGAAACCTGCACAGAGAAGAGAAGATGGGGAACAATCAAAAGTACCCCTTTTGCATAGTAATATAAGCATGAACCTATAGGTTAGGATGAGACAAAGGCAGCGTTGTATGGTTAGCACCACAGATTTTGAGCCACAGTTAATGGGATCTGTGACTGGAAAAAAAATAGAGGTGCAAGAGTGACATAAAGCAAGTATCCCTAACAGGCTGCCCTTCAGATGTGTTGCAATTACTTGTTAATCCCAGGGCAGTAGCTCTTTTGAATTCTACTGTATAGTGCAGTGTTGGTGCGGTGTTGTGGGTTTTCGGTTCAATGTGTGGAGTGTGAAGGATGTGTGTTTGTGTTTATTTTCATGGTCATGATGTGCACTGAAGATGGTGTTTGATTTCGTTGTATGGGGAGCAATGGCAATAAACTAAACTAAACTAAACTAAACAATCACACAATCAAGAATTTTCAAGTTAGGTTAGGAAAAAAGCTACAGTACCCAGGGGCAAAATGCAGTTCTGTTGGTAAATCAGGTGAATCAGAATGGTTTTTTTTTCTGCACAATACATTGATTTTTGGTGCCCGGGCATTCTTCCAGGCACATTGCAAGATTTTCATCCTCCCCCTCTTATTATCTGAGAATGTATTTGTTTTCACATTCGAGTGGGTGTATTGATGATGATGACAGCAAAGTGCAGACATTCACCTCGTTGTGCTTTTCCTCACAGTAGGTGAAATACAGGCAAATCTTGTGTTTTCTTAAAACATTTCTATTAAAGCTGGCCATTTCATGGCACTGAACATGGCAGAACTTGTGTAAGCTGTATCTCCAGCTGCTAACTTCATAATTTAGTATGCTGTTCTTATGTTGGTCATTAAGGGTTTAAAAGAAGTCAATGTAAGATCTTTACACCTAACATAGACAGATAGGACCTGGCAATATTTCTCTATTGTGTCTCTATAAACATTGCTTTTATCTTGTCCACAGCCCTGACTGAGATGGGTTTAAATTGTCCTTAGCTGTGTTGGTAATGAAGTCTTATTTTCTTCTCGTTCTAGCACTACCCACTCCCTTGGATTGGCAGTAATTTAAAACAGAAGCAACAGAAGGCAGAAAGAGTATCAGCAATAGGGACAAACATTTTCATTTTCCAAGATGGGCAGATGACATTTTGACTCAGCTGGAAAAAGCCCACTAGCTTTAAAACTTGCTTGAGTAAGAAACCGCCCCCCTTGATTGTAACTCTTGCTACTCTCTCATAGGGTTTAAGAGAAGGTTACTGGGGAGCACAGAATTGAATAGAATGAAAGTAATTTGAAAAGGCCATCAACAGAAATTACTTGCAAAGAAACAAGGAGACTGTTAGGGATAACATTGTTTACCCTAACTGGTTTGGGTAAAAATAATAAATAAGTTATCATGGTTTGTTGGTTAAAGTGTGTGTAACTTTAACTACAAGAATGTAATTAAGGGTGTGGTTGTAAAAGCACCATAAAAGAAGCAAGTCAATTGCAGCTCTCTCTCTCTGGCTTAATGATCCCTAATTACTGGATGGATTGATGACTGTGTTTTTCCTTACTGGAACGGAGGAGAGAAAGGAGTGTTGATTTCTCAACTGAGAGAAGAGATAATACGGACTGATTTATTGTAAGTGAACTGACATTGGCTATTCAACACGGACTTAGCAAATTGAGTATCCCCGATTGGACTGACTGAAATGATACATGACTAATGGACCGTTTATTTTGACTATGCTATAATTCCTAATGGAATAAACTACAATTTTGATAGCACAAGCGTATTCTGCTTTTTACTGCGTGTTAACTAAAATACAAACTTATCTCACACATTTACCTGTCTGCCTATCTGACTACGCTACACATTCTGTTTAGTTTGTTTTCCTTAACACTCATTGGGGAATTCAGGCTTAACAGAGACGTCTTATTTTCTGAAGCTTGCAATGCTAAATGCAACTTGTACAAAAGCTAAAAATAAACCAAAGAAATAAGAGAAACCAGAACAATGATGGGGAGGTGAAAAACACACAGCCATTATCTCTGGTTCCTACTACCAATCTGAAGGGTGACCTCCACCTAGAGAATTTTGATCATGTGACCTCAGGGATGCTGCAACAGTTTTAAGAGTGAAAAATGATTATAAGCAATGGTGGGATTCAATTTTTTTTTACTACCGGTTTGGTGGGCATGGCTTGGTGGGCGTTGCATGGCTTGGTGGGCGTGGCAGGGGAAGGATACTGTAAAATCTCCATTCCCTCCCCACTCCAGGGGAAGGTTACTGCAAAATCCCATTCCCACCCCACTAACCTGCTTTCCAGCTCCGTTCTCCTGTGCAGGGCAACCAAAGAAGATCCAGCCAATCAGCTGGGACTCGGGAGGCAGAGAATAGATGGGGGTGGGGCCTGTCAGAGGTGGTATTTGCTGGTTCCCCGAACTACTCAAAATTTCTGCTACCAATTCTCCAGAACTGGTCAGAACCTGCTGAATACCACCTCTGATCATAAGTCATTTGTTTCAGGGCTATTATAACTTCGAACAGTCACTAAATAAATAGTTGTAACTTGAGGACTACCTTTACATAACATTATTGTCCTGTGCTTTTGAAGATTTCTCCCAGTCTCTCTGTGTGTCTAAAATACGTAGGACAGGTGATAACAACACTTGGATTCACAAAGATGGAATCCAAGAATTACTGTTAGAAAGCTTGAAAGAGTTCTTTCTTTGCATGAATTTCATGGCTGACAAAAAGTTAAATTAGGAAACTGCTGGTGGCTTTGAAAGAAGCTCAGAGAAGGCTAATAATCAATAGTTTTCTCTACTGTGCAGTATAACTAAAAAGCATTAGATAAGGGAGATTTCTTTGTAGTGTTCCCTTTTTCTTTTTTCATAAGGAAGACGTGACATCTATCTGTGTGCTGTATGGCTGCATTATAGCATTTGTGGGCCATAAGCACTTTTGCCCCCATAGGCCCCTCCCACCATAATTGTACCAGTATTAAAGTTATATTTCATATGACTTTCAATAACATTTTTGCATTTTTACAGAGAAGGAATAATAAATAATTATGCATTATTTTTGTAATTATTGCCTGATGTCTATATGTACAATATCATCCAAATTATAGCATTTTAATATTCACACTCTGCCTCTAAATTGCAAGTAGAACCATCAGTTCAATGTTCACGATATGTGCATTTATCTTTTTATGAAAAAGCATGAAAGTAATTTCTACTTTTTAATTCTTTCTGATTTAAAAACATTAAAAAAATTGTTGCCTGTGTTGGTTATGCCTAGTGGATATGTTAGTCCTGATCTGATGTAATCAGTGATATGTGTGTATAGCCTATATAAACAATCCGTAAAGTGCAAGGCTTTGCATGTGTGTATGTGAATGTGAAGTAATATTCCAAATACTAGTATCAGTATTGTTTCAGAAACCCCCCAAATTAAATAAGGTTTGCTAATTGTTTATCCTTTGGTGTGATGAGTGAAAGAATGACATTAACTCAGTTAATTAATACTATACCAAGAAGTGCAGTGTGGATACGAATAAAACCATGAGGGGGAGGTAAGCTGGTTCATTTATGTACAAGAACCAGCTTTTCTGCTGTGCTTTGTGATCTGTTCAATTATTTTGAGATCAAGAACTTGTGTCTACGTTAGCTGAGACTCCGCTCTCTCACTTCCAAACCACTTACTTTTACTTTTATGTCTTTAGATGGTAAGACTGAGGATTGAGGCTGACTTATTCATGCAGTTGCATAAAGAATTAGTAAATATGCCTTAAGTGAGCGAATAAATAAAGAACAGGCCAAAAGTTCATTAATTAGGCCATTGCAGTATTAAACTGGTTTTTCAACAAGGACAGGAAATAGGAGAATATGATTAAGGTGGTTCTTGAAGATTTGTTTCCTCCCCTTCTGACAACAATTTTAAAAAAATGATAAACTACAAGAAAGCAGTTTTTAGTAACACACAGCTGATGATAGTTTTTATTAAAGTCCTACTCTGTTCTGATAAGATCTCAGTCACATCCTATTTGGTAAATAGGCATTGATCCTAACAGATATTCTATCTTGTGGTGTGTTAAACTTATTTAAGTTACCTCTTGATAAAAACTTTTCAGCATTTCCTATTTGCATCTAACGATGTTACAAACATGTCCTGACAACCTCTTCCCCACACCCATCATGTCCTTTATAAATTTGCTTTCATCTAATGGATGAGGAAGCCTTAAGTCGCCCTTAGCAATATCAGCAATAAAATATGTTTTCCTCCATATTCCAATTCACCCAAGAGCAGCCAGGAGAGATGTGAAATCTGTTCAGCTTTGTCACTCATTTGTTCACAGCAGATTCTCGAGGCACAAGTGGCAACTCCTTCCTTCAGGAGCTTAACCTAATAGGAGGACAGACCTGTGCTAAGTCTCGTCTCTTTCCCCAGAAGGAAAATAATTAAAATCTTTCTTATGTTCATCTTAGACAAAGAATTAGAAGGAAGTTGAAAGAAACAAAAAAAGAAATGAGAATAAACAATTAGTGCTGAAGAAGTTGATGTCAGTTTGCTTACCTGCTCAGCCAAAATTCTACAAACACTCACCCACAACTCAGCTCACAGTCCATAGGAGAACCCAAATTATATACTACATCATATCTTGTTAGCCATTACCTTGCCATATAATTCTTCATTGTCAACTCAAGTTTCTGGGTTGGGGTTTTCTTCCTTACGAGGTATCCAAACAGCCCAAGAGGAGCTCCACTGGAAAAGATAAAAGGACAACAGAACTGATCCATCTTCTTTTAAAGGCCTACCTGAGACAGAATGGGCGTTGGTTCTTACCTGATACGCCCTTCTCGGCGAGCCGCGAGGAGCATCCAGAGACTGGGATGTGCTTCTGAGTCCTCTTCTTGCAGGCTGAGCTTTAGATGAGGAAACGCCCGCCCCTCACGTGGTATCGCGCAGCCTCCCCAGTTTTTGCGATAACAGAAGAGAGGTTATTAATTCTATCTAATCTACTATTGGCTCCTTGGCTGAAGCAAGATTCCCCACCAGACGGAGAAATTAGGGGTGGGGCTGGATGCTCCTCGCGGCTCGCCGAGAAGGGGCGATCAGGTAAGAACCAACGCCCATTCTCCTCGAGCCGCTGGAGCATCCAGAGACTGGGACATACCAAAGCTGGGCTGTCCACGGGTGGGACTCCGTCTGCCCGAAGGCCCCTCCGGATCACTGATGACCCTCTGTAAGACCCGTCGGCCAAAGAGGCCTCCGCTGAGGCGTACGTATCTATTTTATAATGTCTGATAAACGGGGACGGAGAGGTCCAGGTGGCTGCCCGACAAATGTCAGCGATGGGGGCTTGCGTGGCCCAGGCCGCCGAGGTGGCTGCACTTCTGGTGGAATGGGCGGTTATTCCACCCGGAGCGGGCAGAGAATGGGAAAGGTAGCACCTCGCAATAGTAGCCCTGATCCAGCGACTGATGGTGGAAGGAGAAACTCTTAAGCCCCAGTGACCTGGGTTGAAAGGATAGGAAGAGGGATTCGACCTTCGCATGGGTTGAGTGCGCTTATATATATACGCAAGGCCCTTCTAACATCTAGGTGTGCCAGAGACCTCCCTGCCCCTGGAGGGCCTAGGGCAAAATTTGGCAGAACCAGTTCCTGTGACCTATGGAAGGAGAGTTAACTTTGGGTAGGAATGTGGGGTCAGGACGAAGGACCACCCGATCAGCGTGGAATACACATAGATCGCTCCTAACTGGACAAAGCTGCTATTTCGAAACTCGACGAGCAGAAGTAATAGCTACTAGAAAACTACCTTAAAGGTGAGAAACTGAAGGGATGAATTCTCAAGGGTTCGAACGGGAACGTGTGAGAGAAACGAGGACCTTGTTGAGGTCCCATGTGGGGAACCTGTGAACAGTGGGAGGGCACAGGTTGGTGGCGCCCCTAAGGAAAGATCTAATTCGGGGTGATGAGAAAGGGAACCGTAGTTATCACAGGAGACCACGGTTGAGAGGGCAGAAACTTGTCGCCTCAGGGTGTTAGGTGCGAGCCCTTTACGGAGGCCTTCCTGAAGAAAATCTAGGATCTGAGCCACTGAGGGAGAGAGGGGATCAATCTGAGACCCGCTACACCACTTGCAGAACCCCTTCCAAGTGGCATCGTAAATCGTGTAGTGGAAGGTCGCCTAGCGGCCAAAATAGTGTCGATGACTTGACTCGAGAGATTCTCACCAGTCAGACGGATCCGCTCAACCTCCAGACGGCTAACTGGAGCCATTGAGGCCCGGATGCAGAAGGGGCCCCTGAGAGAGGGAGACCCTGTCCGGGATCCTCCATGGGGCGCTACTCGATAAATTGCGGAGATCCGCAAACCACGGTCGCCTGGGCCAATAGGGGAGCCACCAGGAGAAGGTCTGCCCTCTCCTGAAGAAGTTTCTGTATTACTCTGGGAACTAACGGGAGCGGAGGGAAGGCATATAGGAGCCCTGGGGGCCATGGGCAGCGCAGAGCATTGTGGATTCTCCGACCGGTGAGATGGATACCGGGAGAAGAACCGTGGAAGCTGAGTGTTGGACGGGGAGGCGAAGAGATCCACCACCGGAAGGCCGAATATTCTGGACGCTTCCTCGAACAGGGATGGATGGAGACGCCATTCTGCCTGGTCCACCGTGGCCCTGCTCAGCCAGTCCGCCTGAGTATTGTCTACTCCGGAGATGTGTTCGGCCTTTAGTGATAGGAGGTTGGATTCTGCCCAGCGGCAAAGGCGCCGGCTTCCCTCATTAGCTGGATGGACTGGGTGCCGCCTTGCCTGTTGATATGGGCCTTGGCCGTGACGTTGTCCGTGAGAACGAGGACGTGATGTTTGCGGATCTGAGGAAAACTGCGCAGGGCCAGATGGACAGCGTGAAGCTCTAGCCAATTGATGCTGCACCTTGCTCGGACGGCGACCATCTGCCCTGAGCCGAGAGCGAGTCGAGATGAGCACCCCAACCGGACAGGCTTGCATCCGTAGTGACGGTGAGTCGTTGAGGTTCCGCGAAGAGGTGGCCTCTGTTGATGGCGGGATTGGTCCACCATAGAAGAGACGTGAGGACCCTTGGAGGGACCCTGACTCTGGCCTTCGAGTTGCTTCTTCCGGATCGTTGGAATGGGAGCAGGAACCACTGGAGGGATCTGCTGTGTAGACGGGCCCAGGGAATAATAGAGATGCATGACACCATTTTGCCCAACAATTTAGAGAGGTCCAGTAAGGCCACTCCTCCTGAACGCCTGATCTGTTTGACCAGGGCCTGAATGCTAAGGAACCTCTCCTGGGAGAGGAAAACTCTTTGAGAAACCGAATCAATTATGGCGCCCAAGTGGTTGATTCGGGTGGAAGGGGTAAGTTGGCTCTTTGCCAATTGACTAGGAACCCGTGTGCCTGTAAGGTGGAGAGAGTGACCCTGGTATCCCTGACTGCCTGGGATTTGGACGGGGATAGAATAAGGATATCGTCCAAGTAGCAGTGGAGGCGGACAGGAACGCTCCTGAGATGAGCCGCCAGAGCCGCCAGGACCTTGGTGAAGGTCCGGGGGCCGAGGCCAGTCCAAAGGGAAGGGCCACGATTGATAATGAAGGCTATTGTGACAGAACCTGAGGAATTTGAAATGGGAAGGCCTGATTGGAATATGGAGGTATGCCTCCGAAAGATCTATGGAAGATAACCAGTCTCCCCGCCTGGTGCCTAAAAGAATTGATTGCAAAGTGTGCATTTTGAATCTACGCTGGATAAGGTGACGGTTGAGCCGTTTCAAGTCCAGGATGGCTCTCCAACCCCAGAGTGTTTGGGCACCACAAAGAGATGGGAGTAAAACCCTTTCCTCTCTGATCCGGAGGGACAGGTTGAATGGCCTGGATGTCAAGAAGATGATGGATGGCTGCATCCATTAGTGCACGTTTGGAGGGATCCCTTGAGGAGGGGGAGGGGAAGAAACAATCAGGGGGAGCGGACCTGAACTCCAGGGCGAGGCCAAACCTGATTGTGTCCTAACCCATGCATCGGAAGTGGATATGTCCCATTGGGCGGCGAAGTGGCTGAGGCGGCCGCCAACGGGGAGGAAGAGGCTCTACCTTCTGCGGTAGGGCCTTCCTCCCGATCCCCGAAAGGGTCTCTTGTAGCCGCCACCGCGTCTGATCTGTCGCCCGGGTCCGTGCGGTCCTGGGATCGGAAGGAAGGGGGTCTAGGGTATCTGGGCGGGAAGGGGGATTGGTAGAAGGGCGTGGAAAGCTCCTCCGAAAGGGCTGAGAACCCCTGGCCTCCGATCTTCGAAAAAAAGGAGGGCAAATACTTTCTCTTACTGCGCCCTCGACCAGCAGTGGTTCCAAAGCTGGGCCAAACAGTTTATCTCCCGTAATGGGGGCAGTGGCCAGCTTGACCTTATTCTTTACGTCCGCCTGCAGTGTTTGAGCCATAGCATGCGTCTAGCCGTGACATGCGACGTGATGGCCCTGGAAGAAAATTTTACCGACTGGTAAGTGGCGCAGCCGAGAACTCGGCTGCAGCCACTAACTTCGCTATATCCTGGTGAGCTCTGAGATTGGAAGCAGGGATGTGGTCCTTGAGCTGACGTAGCCAGCGGATAGAGGACCTCGTGAAAAATGAGGCGGCCGTAGCTGACTTAATGGCCCAGGCGTCAGATAGGTGAGCCCTGCGCAGCGCCTGCCCGCCCGCCTGTCCTCAGGTTTCAAGGCCTCTAGGGCCTCACTAGGGAGTAGAGGAGGAGGCTAGACCCACAATGGGGTCATCGACCTCCGGGATATTCAGGAGGTTAGACAGAGCCGAATCGAGATTAAAGAATCTCTTGTCTTGGCTAGAGGGAGTGGGAGGGGTCCCTGAGGAGGTAAGTTGCTTCGCTACCAGATCTACGAAGATGGGAGGGGATGGGATGACCTCAGCTTCCACCACTGGTTGGGTGAAAATGGAGTCTTCCGGGCCCTCTGGGACAGGGGGTTTCTGCAGCGGACTGGGAAAGAAGGCCAGAGACATTCTTGGCCTTAAGGAGGAGGGACTTGAACATATGCGGTTTAAACAGCCCCCAAAGGAGGGTTGGTCGGGAGAAGGGTCCTCGTCCTCCGACATCTCCCCTCCATGATGTCAGCCTCTAAGAGGGGTTCACTGTAGCGGGAGGATCCCATCCGGGAATCCTCTTCCTCTTCCCTGAAATCCCCAAAGTCCCCTTCCTCCTCCACCTGGGCCCCAATCGAGGAGGGCTGTCCCTCTGAGAGAGTACCTGATCAACTGGGGGACCGGTTGTGGAAGGGATCTGATAGATATCGTAGTCGTGCTCGGAGGCTCGCGGAGAGAAGCCTGATCTTGTCATGTGTTGTAGTCCCTCTGCTATGCCCTGGCGGATGGCTGATTCCATCCAAGCCCTGATGTGAGGTGGAACCTCGGAGGTAGAGGGTTCATCGTGGCGCAGACCAGCGGCTGTGGGTGTAAAGGTGGCTTCGGGGTCCGTCTGGTCGGAGGTCCGGGGTCGGAAGACCCTGAAGCGAACTGCGCCTAGGTAGGGAAGAGGGGTCTGAGGGAGAGATTGAGCAGAGGTAGAAGGGTTTGGAGGAGGAGGTATTGACGGCCCGGCGGGACTCCTTGAACGCCGGTCAAACTCTTTTTCCAACGCTTTGTGGCGCCTTAAGGCGTCACGTTGGGCGGCCTTGGAAGGTTCCTTGTCCTGTCTAGAGCCCTTAGGTTCCTTGTCCTGCCTGCGCAAGTAGTGGGACTTTGCCTTAGCCTTCAAAGAAGGACGTTTAGAGGGATTGTCGTCTGCCATGTTAGATACAATTACTAGCAAAGGCGGTTGGCTCGCCCAGATCAGGCCTGGATGAGGCCGGGTGAAGGTGAAGCTGGCCCTCTCCCCTTTTGGAATTTGTTGTGTACAGAGATAACAGTAAGGTATCTAAGAAATATAGTATGTACAGAAAAATAGATACTCTAATTATAATTCTTCCTTATCCTTTTGATTGATTTTTATCTTTATTATGCTTTTGTACCAAATGTATATACAGGTTATCCGTATATATTTATATATGTACGAAAAATATTATTGTACAAGACAAAAGTTATTATTATTATAATTATTATTATTATTATTTTTTTTTAATATATTCTTTTTTGTATATGTATTAAGTATATATATATATAGATAGATTTTTTTTTTTTTTTTTTTTTTTTTTAAACAGTAACCGTAACAGTGAGAACTTCGTATATCTCAGTACAGGCCAATTAGTCAAATAAACACCTGAGGCCTATGGTAGAAGAAGAGCCTCTGGCAGCAGGCCTCAGACAAGAAAAATAAAACCGGAGGGGGCTGCAACTTCGCCGCCGAAAACGGGCTGCGGAGGCCAACAAGTAATACAAGGGCCAGCCAGGTGGAAGAAATGGGCAGCTAAGCTTTGACCCAAGGCCTGGGGCTCCAATTCGCCGCAGCTAAAGAAATTCAAAATGGCGCCCGACCACGATGCGGAGCCAAAATGGCGGCCGCAAGCTGAACCGTCGGGACGCCGGGACGGAAGGGAGGGCTTCGCTGGTCAGCTCAGCGCCTAGGGCCCTAGGGCGATGACCCTCCCGATCGGTGTTTAAGGTGGGGGAATCCAGCAGTAAAGAAAACGCGTGCCACGAGGCACGCGGAGGCAGCGAAGCGATCAGATAAGGGTGGGGGGTCGCGCATCGCGCCGCGAGCCCGCAGCCACCCCAAGGACGGGAAAATTTTCCTTAAGTCCAGACCCTTTGCGCAGGAGGAGGAAGGAAAAGCAAACCTTATCAAGACGCAGAGGGTTGTAATAGGAAAGAAATGTGCGATCAGCCAAGGAGCTCTCTGAAACACAGCCTGACTCTTCGAGGCTGAGCAAAAGACTGGGGAGACGCTGCGCGATACCACGTGAGGGGGCGGAGCGTTTCCTCATCTAAAGCTCAGCCTGCAAGAAGAGGACTCAGAAGCACATCCCAGTCTCTGGATGCTCCGAGCGGCTCGAGGGAGAAAGCTTCCTAAACCCAAACTGATTCCTTAAAGTCCCATTTTTGTAGACTTCAGATGTATCTCTTTCCATTTACCTGGATAGGCCAATCTCTTTTTTCTTTAATAACTTTTTAGTATTTTAACATCTTGGGATGAGATTCCTCCAATTCACCACAAATATCCAACCATAGATCTGGTTCACATGTCACACTATGATTTGCTTAACAATGCTGTATTGAACAAAGACATTAAATGGATATGTGCCGCTTACTGTTGACCACTTTTACTTTTTACTACAAAACCCAAAGCTAAAACCATGGGTTCAATCCATTTGTAATAGCAACTCTACCACCACCACCAGCCCACTGACATCCCAAAAAGGATTAAGTGAGGTTTCTGGCCATCAAAAATGATTCACTCTTGATGAAGTGGATTTGATGGTTTATCTTTGCCCTCACCCAGCACAATGATGTTCCTTTAACAGGAAATAAGAATGTTGGTACTATAAAGTTCTTTAAAGGTTGAGAATGACTGTTTTTTTCCCCATGGTAGCTAGAAGAGAGAATTCAGGCTTTTCAGGAAAGAATGAAGAATTGGTTAACGAATAAGCATAGGTTTCATGTAGGTTTTTAAAAAGTAGTTAAATAACTTCAGAGGATAGCTAGCAGAAAGATACAGAACACATCCAAATCCTAATAAAACCCCACATTTATAATTATTAAGAGTTATGAAGAAAAGGGTGTAATTTTAAATGAAGAATTGTACTTGTGGCAGACATCATATAAGCAAGCCATATGTAGGATACAAGATACTTTTTTGAAGCATGTGATGACAGGAATAACTAGAAAAGGTATGTTTAAAATAGTATGAAAAATTATTACTTTTTTACTCAGTGCAGCTTTATACTTTATATGGGAAGGAAGAAACTTGTATGTAGTAAGTCTTAATATAAATAAAAATCTAGCATCTTGCTATATTACATTAAATCATGTTTTAATCATGTTTTAATAAGCAAGCCTTGACTGGATTCACATGGCACACAAAGTCATAAGCCATAGATTACAGATCCACAGTTGCTGGGATGAAAAAGAAACTACATTGTGACTTATTGTGATGTGTGAACGCAGCCATTGTGAAACGTTGCTTCAGTAGAAGTAAGAATGGAGATGTGTCACTTGGCATCTAGTGAGAAAGAAAACAAAATACTGATGTTTAGAGTAGTTTTATTTATTTAGTATTTATAAAATTTATTGGCTGCCCATATTATTACAGGGTAACTCTGGGTGGCTTGCAAACACACACACACATATTAATCCAATGACAAATGGGGAGGGTGGGGCAGGATGGGAGGGAGGTGGGATCTGTTGTTACTCGATCAACCACCTCCACTGTGATACTCCGTATTTGGGGCCCAAACTAACTGGCAGAGCGAGGTCTTTAGGCCCTTACAAAGATCAGGAGGGTGGGGGCCAATGTTCCAGAGGGCAGGTACATCAGCAGAGAAGGCCCTTCTCCTGGACCTCACCAGCTGGAATAAAGTTGTAAAGTTGTAGTTTGAAGCACTTATAAGGGTTTTCTATCTTATTTCATAGTTTCATATTAAATTGTGGGGGGGCTATGTATAGACATTGGAATGTATTAGATCACGGGTGTCAAACTCGCAGTGTCACGTTGCCATCACATGACATTTCGTGACATTTTTCACATTCGCGGAGCTGGGGTGGGCATGGCTTGCATGTGACGCATCTGGCCTGGCAGTTCAACACCCCTGTATTAGATGGTTGCATATATACCAGAGATGGTATTCAGCAGGTTCTGACCAGTTGTGGAGAACCGGTAGTGGAAATTTTGAGTAGTTCAGAGAACCAGTGGTAATCTTCCCCCAAGAGTGGGAAGGGAATGGAGACTTTATAGTATCCTTCCCCTGTCACACCCACCAAGCCATGTCACGCCCACCAAGCCATGCCCACAGAACTGGTAGTAAAAAAAAAATTGAATCCCACCACTGATTTATATGGTTGATATTGCCTATTGTACAGCTTGTCTTAACCAGTAGCAAATTTATTACAAAATGGGGAGATAGTAGTGGTACAATTATGAGAAAGTGGTCTTTATCTGTAGCCCCCAAATGGTGAGTTTGCTTCATATACACCCAACATATTATTTTGAGGAGTCAGATTCTAAAGTAGGTTAACAACATCATTTCACAATGAGGATTTGTTATTGTTGTTATGGGAATAATTAGTATTAAATAGAATATTACATTTCTATTTTTACATTTAGAAAAATACTGTACAAATAAATGTGCCGTATCTATTTTACAAGCAGATTTTCCACCAAGTTGAACAATGAAATTTTTTAAAATAGTCATTGAATGTTCAGTAGGAGTAAAAGACAATAGCTAGGATTTTTTCTTAGAGCTATTTAAATATATAATATAAAATATATTAAATATATATTTTATATTATATATGTAAATAGTTTAATAAAATATATTAAATATTTCTTAAAACTATTTATATATTTCTTAGAACTATTAAAATATATTTAAATTACCCTTTTTCAGTTAAGACAATATTTTTACTGGGCTGGTGGAATAGCAAATTAGTTTTTCTGAATAATAGAAAAATATTTTGATTTAAATGTATGATAGCAAATATGTCTTCTAAACTTATGTATTCACTACTTCAGTATTTTGGTAATAGCATTCTGCTGAACACAAGGATAAAATTTCAGATCATTAGTGAAATTTTTAAAAAGACGGCATTTAAATGCTTGCGTATACCTTTTAATTTGTTTAATACTGATTAATCAATATTTTTCCATTTAATTAATTAGCAGATACTCTCCTCTATTTTATTACAACATGTATTAGTAATTAATGACTGAAAGAACCATGAAAATTACAATATTATACATTTCAAGGCCTAGTTTTGCTAGAGAAAATAGTTTAAAAAAAGTTTGAGACAAGACTGGGAAATGAAAAATTCTTGATGTTGATACACTAGGCTAGGGATTAAGGTTTGGAACTAAAATGGGAAAAGAATAAAACAAAGTGCATTATTCTTCACTGTTGCCTTTATTCTACAAACAATTCAAAAGGGATCCACAGCTGAAAACAATCACTGTACCAGTTCTATATCCATATGTAGCAAATATCCCTTATGCTGTACCCCCACCAAAAGTAGCAACATTGGAAGGGGGGATTTTAAAACTACAAAATTCCTGATTTGACTTGCCACACATATGCTTTAAAATGACAATAACCATTATAAAGAAAAGTAGCATTTGGGACCATTAAGTGGCACAGGATTTGGATTGTAGTCAATCCTGCTGGAGCTGAGCATGTGGTAGCCATTTTTTATTTTTCCATGAATTATCCTTACTGTTTCAGACATTTTGGGATGAGGAGAACACTTAAAATGAGATTTACATCTTCTGCTAAACTATAATTGTGTTTTAGGTCTCGTGTGATATTTGAGTCAAGGAGCTATGAATATATTGTGGTTTAAGATAATAAATCATATTTTTAATCTAACTTCTATTGTTTCCTGCACTTTTTCTTCTTTCTCTAATTTTTCTTTGTATGTTTCCCTATTTCCTTTACGTATCTAAAAATATTTAATTAATTTCAAAGAATAACCAATGTAAAGGTCTCCCTGATTTGTTCTCTTTTCTTTTAATGAGAAGAAGACAGTATTTGATGTTTATGTTCCAATCTTCATGGAGCTGCCTTTTGACACTGCCTGGCCCAAGTTGCAAAGGTGCAAAATTTGCTATGAAGTTTTCTGCTTGGACTGCAAACTGCACATTGTGTGGCTATTATTGTCCTGCTTTACTATGGAAATACTGCTTTGCCAGCAGCCTGTCTCCCTATGATGTTGTGACACTCTATGTGCAAGAGTGTAAGCTGTTCTTAGGTACATCCATGGAAAAATGATTGGACGACACATTGAAAATATTTATGTGCTAGGGTTGAGGGGATGGCACTGCAACATTTTTTCTCTCCAATAAATACTCCAGGGAAAAACATATAGGATCTTCTGCTTAAGTAGGACTGGAAAACTTCCAAGGTCCCTTCCAAGTCTGTTATTCTGTTATATAGCTACACTTGCGCTTCCAATTACTTGTGCTTTTGAAATGATATACAGCCGTGGTTCTCAACCTATAGTCCCTGGAGCCCGGGGGAGACGATGACAGGGGACACAATGTCATCACAGGGCGCCTGTGAAAGCTTGAAGAAATATTATGATTTAAATCTTGAATTTTGGTGATCCATGGCCATGGTCTGTGGCCACAAAAGATATTTAAAGGGAGGTCCGTGGTGAAGAAAAGGTTGAGAACCACTGATGCAGTGAGATAATTCATAAGCATGATCAGTTGTATTTTCAGTACATTCTGATTGAAAGCAGTGGAATTTTTTTTTCCTGTTGCTTCTCATCTGGAACGTAAATAAAAGGACAAGGCTGCTGTTTGCTGATGGCTAAGCCAGAGGTATATTGACATCTGTATGTGCAATCAAAAGCAGCTGGTCCGAATGAGGTCTCATTTAAAATGAAATCAATATGTTTATATAAGTAGTTGGAACACTGTGTTTCTTAGTAAAATGTGCTAGTCCTTGTGTTACGACCAGATTTGAGCCCAAAATTTCTGTTGCTAAGTAAAATGATTGCTGAGTGAGTTTTTCTCCCCTTTACAACCTTTCTTGCTAGTTATTAAATGAATCATTGCAGCTGTTAAGTTAATAACATAGTTGTTAAGTGAATCTGTCTTTCTCATTGACTTTGCTTGTCAGAAGGTTGCAAAAGGTGATCATATGTCCCCAGGACACTGCAGCTGTCATAAATATGGTGGAGTTGGGGGAGAGAAAGAAAGACGTTTGCTGCTTTCCTTGCGTGCAGCCAAAAGCAGAAGAAGAAAGAAGTGGAAAGAAGCAGCCCGGTAGCCAGGCAGGGCGAGTGGGGCAAGTTCCCCCACTTTGCCGTTTCCAAGCTCCCCTCACTACCTCATGTTGTTCGCAATGCAAGCGACGCAAACCTTGTGTTCCCATGGGCCATGTGGGTGCCACAAGCCTTGTGTTCCCGTGCAGCCTGGAATAATTGCTTTGGGGGGTGCTTTGGGGTGACATTTCTCTGAGGACCACTATAATTTTCTCACGGACCAGTGGTCCCTGGCAACTGGCATGTATTTATGACAGTTGCAGTATTTTGGGATCATATGATCTCCTTTTGCAACTTCCTGATAAGCAAAGTCAACAGAGAGGCCCGATTCATTTAACAACTTAACTGCAGTGATTCACTTATCAATTGTGGCAAGAAAGGCCATAAAATAGGGCAAAATTCACTTAGCAACTGTCTTAGCAGTAGAAATTTTGGGCTCAATTGTGGTTGTAAGTCGAGGACTATCTGTACAAGTATTATCTTGTGCAACATTAAAAAGTTTCTGTCTAATTTATGTTTGGCTTCCTCTTCATAGACCCCGGTGTACCTCTGGGACCTGCAATGACAAGTCTGAATATTAGCCATGCAGAGAAAACCAGTGAAATGTCCTCAAAGCAGCCAGCGCCAAAAGTGCAGGTTCAGCGATCCATTTCCCGAGAAACCATCACCATTCATTTCTCGGCATTTGGGAAGGAGGAGGAAGAGGAGGAGGAAGAAGAAAAGTGTATGGAGAGTCCTCCTGAGACACCCGATGACCAAAGCATTGTCACTGCACTTGAAGCTAAGGAAGACCTATGCTTTGATCATGGTGAGCAGAATTCTTTTGTTCCCACTACCTCGCTTTTTGTGGCTGCATCTCCCACGGTTCTGCCAACTGTAAAACCCTTGGAGTCCCAAGGGTTTAGTGTGGTGCCATTGGCTGCATCACCCTCCTCAGATTTGGGCCAAGCCCCTAGCCCACTTGGTGTGGCATTGCCTTCAGAACTGAGAACCAGCCTTTCATCTTCTCCTTTGTGCTCCCCGTCCAAGTCACATGTCTTGTCTAGCACGCCAACCACTGTGACTAGCTCAAAGCCTTTCATGAGCTTAGTCAAATCCCTTTCCACAGACATTGAACCAAAAGAGCCATCTCTACCCACGAGACATAGACAGTTAATGAAAACTCTGGTGAAGTCTCTGTCCACGGACACTTCTAAGCAGGAGCCTGAAACGGTGTCGTTCAAACTACCCGACTCCAAATTGAACTTGCACCTCTTCAAACAGTTCACCCAGCCTCAAAGCACAGGTAGCGATTCCAAAACGGCTCCCTCATCTCCTTTGACGTCTCCAGACACTCGCTCCTTTTTTAAAGTACCTGAAATGGAAGCCAAAATTGAGAACACAAAGAGGCGGTTTTCAGAAGTGATTTATGAGCCTTTTCAGCTCTTCAGCAAAATAATGAGTGATGAGAGTAGCAGCCACAGGCCCAAAGCTTTATCTTCAAGTGCTTCAGAACTGTCCAATCTCTCCAGCTTGAATGGCCATTTGGAAAGCAATAATAACTATAGTATAAAGGAAGAAGAATGTGATTCGGAAGGAGACTTCTATGGAAGTAATTCCAGTGTAAATAAGAGTACCAAAACCCAAACCACTGAAGGACACGCAAAAGAAATTGAACCTAGAGGCTCCCCGTTCTTAAGCACAAAGGATTCTAGTTCTAAGACTTCTCTGGTACTTGAACGCTGTTGTCTTTCCGCCCTGGCAAGCAAGGAAGATGAAGAGTTCTGTGAGTTGTATTCTGAGGACTTCTATTTAATAGATGATGACAGAGAAGACCAACAATTGGAGAGTTTGCAGAAGATAGAGAAGAAAGAAGAAATTTCTACACTAATTAGAAATGAAGGTGGATTTGAACTACCAGCACCACAAGCTAGGCTGCCGATGAAGACGCTGTACTTTCTCACCATGTTGATCTATGCTTACCTTATACTTCCTCTCCCTAGTTACTTCAGTGGACTTTTCTTGGGAATTGCTATTGGATTTATTATTGCTACCTGCGTAATTTGGCTTTTTACACCAAGTGCTACAAATAACAGGCGATATGCCAATTGGAACAGCCAGCTTAATGAAGAAGTTCTGGATATTGAGGAGCCTGAGATATTTAAGGTGAGTCACAGCTTTGCATTGAAACTTCTGTAGTTGCGTATGTTGTTCAGACATGAACATATTAACAAACAGTATTGGGATTCATTTAACTCTGTGTTGGATTAAGACATAGATGGGATGCCAATTTCTTGCTTGAGCTGCTAGACTGTGATGAATTTAATTAATAGGTTTTTTTTCCCCTCAGAGTAATTTGTACATTTATCAGGCTATGGTTTGTTAGCTGGAAGATTAATGAGGTCAAATGATGGCTTTACTGTGATGACAGATTTCAATGTGTTAATCAAACCTCAACTTTATTATTTATTTATTTGACTCAATTTGTACTCCATCCAACTCTCAACAACTCTAGGCAGCCCAGAAAATACGAAAACCATTAAACCATAACAACAAGGCCACAGATTAAAGAGGAAGCAAAAATGACAAAAATCTAAGCAAAGAGTCAGGTCTTCGAGGCCACTCAAAATGCCCATCTAGATGTTGGGAGAACCTAATTCCAAAGGGCAGGCACTATGAAAGAACAGGCCCTCTTCCAGACTCCTGATAGATGACATGGTTTAATTGAGGGAAATGAAGTTTGCCAATCTTGCTGGATCAAAGCACTTTGTAGGACAGGGGTGTCAAACTGGCAGCCCATGGGTTAGAGGCATCATGCACAAGGCCACACCCACCCCGGCTCCACAAAGGCAAAAACCATTGCAATACATCACCTGTCATCATGTGATGTGATCGAGTTTGACACCTGTGTTGTAAGGGATAAGCAGTGCCTCAGATAACCAGGCTCTCTGTCACGTAGGCTTTATACATAACAACCTGGAAAGCAAACAGGCAATTAGTGCAGCTTGTGGAACGGAAGTGTTCGATGGGCAAACTAGAGTGTAATAGTCAAGCAGGGAGGTGACCAGGTGACTAAGTGATTGAAGAGCCACCTGATCCAGGAAAGGGGTGTAACTCGCACACCGGATAACTTTGAGCAAAGGTTTTCCTACCTGCAGTTGCACTCTGCTCATGAAGCAGGAGCTGGGAGTCCAGGAAGACTCCCAGATTGTGTATCACTCTTGAATGTGGAAGTGCTACTCCATGCAAGCTTAAAGATGGTACATTCTCAGACCTTGGTGGTCCAAACCATCCACAAGCGGAAGGTAGTCCTTGAGGTACTGTATATACTCGAGTATAAGCCTAGTTTTTCAGCCCATTTTTTGTGCTGAAAAAATCCCCCTCGGCTTATACTCGAGTCAGATTCCCTCTGAAAAAAATGGTGTGGAGTCGCGCCTCCAGCGGCAGCGACTCCCAACAGCCCAAGCCGGGAAGGGAAAGGCAAAAGCGTTTTGCCTTTCCCTTCCCGAGGCGGCGGGACTGAGCCGCGCCGGCAGCAGCGACTCCCAACAGCCCCAGCCGGGAAGGGAAAGGCAAAAAGCGCTTGCCTTTCCTTCCCGAGGCGGGGACTGGGGCGCGCCGGCGGTAGTGACTCCTGACTCAGGGGGCCTCCGAGGGAGGGGAAGAGAGTGACTCCTGCCTCCCGCTGTCATCATCATCTTCTTCTTTTGGGTTAGTGAATCAATTAAACCTTTCATGATAGTGAGATCGTTTCCCAAATTAATTATTTTTATTTTTGAAATTTACCAGTAGCTGCTGCATTTCCCACCTCGGCTTATACTCGAGTCAATAAGTTTTCCCAGTTTTTGTGTAAAATTAGGTGCCTCGGCTTATATTCGGGTCGACTTATACTCGAGTATATACGGTATGTTCCTAATGGAGCCATTAGGGTTGTAAAACTGTCATAAAATGAATAAGACTCATTGTTACATCCATGCTCGTTAAGCAAATCCATTAGGTGAATGAAGACCAGGCTTGCTGATTCTTTCAGTTCTTTAAATGACCTCTGTGGTCATTAAATGAACCAAGAGGGTAGAGATTTTTCATGGCTCCCTGTGTGGAGCCTCTGAGGGGAACCACTGTTGCCTGCCCATCAGCTGTTCTGGCAAGGCAAAGCGATCTTCTGCTTCCAAATTGCAGTGCCTCTACGCAGATGCCTGGACTTAAATTGGGGTGGAGGGTGAATTTGCAAGACTCCCCAGCGTGGAGCCTCTGGAGGGAACCACTGCCACCCACCCCATCAGCTGTTCTACAAGCAATCTATAGTAATACACACTAATTCTCAGAACAAACACAGTAAAGCAGAATGCAAACGAACATTCTTGGAGTGAGAAGTTCCCCGAGGATGGGCTCCAGCACAAGTCTGAAAGCTCAAACGACTAAACCTCTGATCCCAGTGATTGACACAGATTGGATCCTGCAAAGGAACTTTCTGCAAGCAATCTCAAAGCACATGTAAACACAATGCATTAGAATGCAAAGGAACTTTACAGTTATTGAATCTGCTTTCTGCAGACACTGGCTAGTATTTCTGCAAGCAATTCCAAAGCAAGCACAAACAAATACAGTAATAAAAAAAACCTCTTCGGCTTTGTAAACTACTTACGAATAAGCATAGTAGTTTGTAAAATACTTACAAACAAGCTCAGTACTATAATGTAAAAAAAAATTTAAACCACTTACAAAGGCAATTACAGTCCTCCAGTCCTCAAGGCAATAGCAACGAAAGAAGCAACAAGAGCTGCCACAAGAGATTCACTCCTCTGGTTCTCCACGGGGCAGCAATGAGGAGAAAAATAAAAGCATGGCAGCTACAAAGTCCCTGATGGGTAAAAAAAAATGCACACCACCACATGGACCTCGGAAATCACCTGTCGTAACCACAGGTGACTTCTGGGTCCCAAAAAGAGGTCACAGGACTAAATATGGCTGCCACTTCAGAAGTGACTGAATCGAGGTCACATGATTGCAGAGGCCTCTTGTTGGTTGCAATTTTGAACCCCTGTTGTAAATACATTTTTCGGGCTCATTCATAACTTCAAATAGCCATAAAAGGGCTGTCATACCTCAAGGACTACCTGTACTGATGAGACCGAATCCCAAAGCAGTAGATGATCTTACCCAAAAGTTCCATATACTGTAGATATTGAAGAAGAAGGAAGAGCGAGTAAAATCCCCAAGCGCTCTAATATCTACATGGTCACAGACCAGTCACTTTCCATGCATAACCTTTGCTTTCCAACAATTTTCTTAGTATTCATATACTTTTTAAAAATGAATGCTTATGAAGACTTATATCTTTATGCAAAACATTTTTATATAAATTGTTAAGTATAGATTTATCCCATCCTGTTTTGGGACTTCACACTCACTATGTTTTTTTTCAATCTCACAAAAAATAGTACGGCTTTTTATTAGCTTGTCCTTCCCCCTGTTCATTCCAAAACCTCAGATGAAATAGAATTGCATATCAATACTTTTCACATTCAAATTTGACTCTTTTGATTAAATATTTGGATGTCCCAAGTTGCAGCCAAATGGAATATCAGCAGTCTTTAGAGATTATTTTGGGAACAATACTGCTTTTCATAGCATTTAAGCTTGATCCCTTTATTCATATTAGATTTTTTTTTTCAAAAAAAGATTTATATTCCTAACTTGTGACTACAACATGGTAACAACCTGGCAACATTTCTGTATTTTGGCAACACACGAGCTGTCGTATTTATGTTGCGAGATTCTATTGGATGCTAAATTGAAGTAGACTAGGTCTAGAAGAGATGGTGACTACTGATTAAAAGGAAGGGATTTACAAATAATTTATGTAAAGAATGGGCAAATTAAAGCCCTCCAGATGTTGCTGAGTTCCCAGCAGTTGCAGCCAACATGGCCAATAGTTAGAAGTTCCTGGAAAATCTAATACAAGAAACATCTGGAAAGCCACACATTACTCACTCTTCATTTACTATAATTATAACTCACACAGTATATTTGTAATATTTGAAAAATGTTTTAATTAACTACAGTTCATACACTTCTTAAATACTGAAGGTTTGTGCAAGCAAAGGCATTAATTTAATTTGTGTACTGAAAGTTAATTCTAGTATATTCCTTATAAAAAGGCTTAGAATCTTTTCTCCCCCTCAAAAGACTGTTCCAGTGGTGCCCATGATTTGATTTTTAAGAGGTTGATGCAATTTGTATAAATGCACTTTTCAGTTTTCCATGTTTCTGTGCTAAGCCTGATTTGCAGATTTTCTGGGGCAAAAATAGAAAGTTCTGCCTACAAGAGTGTTCTCCTTAAACAGTATCCCAGGATACTATTTTAATGTCGAAAATGATGGCGTTTCTTTTTGATAGATGTGAATTGCTATTACATTTTATGAAAGAAAATGTAAAATCATGTTTTGACTTTGTGTTTCTTTTCTCTGTATGTATCTTAACCACTTGTTATTTTACGTGCTCTATCATTAACAACAAGTTATTCCTCTCAGGTTCTGTATCTGCTATGTATCATATTCTGTTGCTCTCTCAGCTTTGCTGTTGTCCTTTGTGGCTGAAAAGCATTGTTCTTTCATCACTGTGGAAGTACCATGGAGCTATTAATCTGGTCAGCTTCTGTATATAGAAGTACTGCTGGTATTCCCATGTTGATGTGATTTCATATACGCGCAAGCCAAGGGCTGATACAAAGGAGCATTTATTTATTTAATTTGACAGGCATTGCCTCACTCCAGTCAACTCAGGTCAGCTCATAACATAAAAACAAGAAGAGCAACATACAATTAAAACTATAATACAACAGTAACAAGATGGCAAATAGCACAAACTTGTCAAACACCCACAAGGAGTTCCAACCACCAAATGCGTGGGAGAAAAGCCCAGTCTTTAAAACCATTTGGGACACTATGAAGGATCTCAATACCTCATTCTGGAAGACAGGCACCATGACTTACGTGAAGTGTTATGGGCGCACAGCTGATTAATGTACAATTGGCCTATTAGTTAGGGAATTGATATTTCTGGCTCTTTTTGTGGAATAATTCAAAATGCACTCAAGATTTTCTATCCCATACAAAAGTAGTAGATATGCAAATACCCTACAAACATAGGAGAAGAATTAGGTGAAAATTAGAAGTTCTATAAGTTAATAAGTTAATTTGATATACATAAGTTGATATACATAATAAGTTAATATGATATACATAAGAGCTGTAGTAGTGCAGTGGTTAGAGTGCAGTACGGCAGGTTACTTCTGCTGACTACCGGTTGCCAGCAGTTTGGCAATTTGAGTCTAACCTGCACAAGGTTGACTCAGCCTTCCATCCTTCTAAGGTTGGTAAATGAGGACCCAGATGGTTGGGGGCAATATGCTGACTTTGTAAACTGCTTAGAGAGGACTGAAAAGCACTATGAAATGGTATATAAGTCTAAATGCTATTGGTATTGTTATAGGCAAAGAAATAGGGTGAAGCTACAATAATTAACCCTCCAGCACCCACTTTGAGGTTATTCTATGGATTCTCCTCCATGCTACATCGAGAGCCCAGGATGGGTTGACTCCTTCCTATGATGTCATTTAGCTGAGTCTGTACTAAGATATAAAAGCCAGCCCCCGGAAGAGACCCCAGCTTTTGACTCAGCTCCTTTCAGTCAGTAGCTGTGTCTCTGAAAGCGTTCTGTTAGATAGCAATCACCAGCGATCTTCAGGACTTTTTTCCTCTCTTCAAGCAGCTCCCAGGGATCTGGGCAGCTGCTCTTCCAGGAGAGCCCTCTCTCCTCTCTCCTGCAAGTTGGGAGCAGCTTTACAGAGCTCTGTGCAGGCAAGCTGCACAGCGTCTGCAGACATCCCCCACGCCTGCAGTTTGGAGGGATCGTAAACACGATCAGCAAACTGATAAGAGCTCCAGCCAGCTGATCGTGTAGCTGGTTGCTGTGTTTTTCCCTTGCTGACTTCGCTCGGGGCTCTGTATAACCTAAGGAGCAATTCTTCAATCTTGGAGCCTGTTTTCCTGTAGTCAGCGGCCATCTTGGATTCAAGCCTTCCACCACGAGGTGAGCGGCCATTTTGTAAGCCCAGTGGCCATTTATACCCTAAGGGGCTTAATAGGAAAATTTCTAAACAGCTTCTTTCCAACGCAAGAGCCTTTATTTTACAAATGGAGCAAGATAAGGCTCTGGCAGAGCTTTCCCCCCTAGTGGAACAGTCTCTTAAGCCCACTAGGAGAAAAAGACGTAGGCAACGCACCCAATCAGTCCAGAGGGAGGTGGCTGCTAATATCAAAGCTAAGGCTCTAGCCCCTAAGAAGGCAACTCAGGCTGAATTGAAGGCAGAGAAGCACAGACATGTAGCTCTAGAGAGGCAGTTCAACAGAACTATTCAACAGAAGGGAGTGCAACTACAGCATGTTTCAGGTGATACTCGTGGGCCCCAACCAAGCCCTCCCAGGGGGAGGAGAAGTTATCTGTGAGCCTTTCCATCCTCCATCCTGGTCTCCTGAGGCTCTTGCTGTACAGTCAGATCCTCAGGATTTAAGCAGACCTGGGCCTTATTTCCAACAGGTTTCTGTGCCCTATGCTCCTCCCCTCCCTCCAGGCCTCGAACCTCTCCTCAATCTAGGCCTGAAGCCACCTTCACTCCCACAGCAGTGGGCCTTCTGCCTCTACCTTTGAGCATAGACCAAGGGATATCCAAGATGTAGTCTCATCAGCCATTAGGCAGGGATTGGCTGAAGGCTTCAAGCAAATTCTTCAACCTGTGGAAAGGGTTCAGGCCCTTCTCCCTTCTCAATCTATAAGTTCCTTGCCTCACCATCCTGATTTACACAGGCCTCAGTACCTCAGGGTCCATTCTTCTCTACCAGAATGGGAGGAGGTTGATGAGGAGGAAAGGGCTTCACCATCTGAACACAGTTACTCCTCTTATTCAGAGTGTGAAGAGGGTGAGATTTTTGACCAAAATCTTTCAGAGGAAGAGGATTCTCACCCAGAGCAGACATCCTCTGCATTGGTCTACAAACCTACTCTCTTCAGACCATTACTCAGCAAGGCCTTGGTCACTGCCAAGCTGTCGCCAGAGGAAGTGGCTCCCGAGCCACAAGGAAATCCCTCTAGCCAAGGGGATTCGCTCTTCTCCAAGCCTGTAGTGCATGCAGAGGTTTTGCCTTCTCCCATTTTGTTCCTGGACATGGTCAAGGAACAGTGCACTTCTCCTTCGGCAGGTCCTTGCCCATCTTCTCTAGATAAGCGTTTCTACAATGTCAGCACAGCTCTGGACAATGCCCTGGCAGTGCCTTCTGTTGACATTCCAGTTCTGGCCTCGTTCTCATCTTCTGGCACTCCCATGGAGCCAGAAGATATCCTGAAACCGGATGATAAACGTTCCGAACAGACCCTCAAGCGCAATCATCAGGCTGCTGCTTGGGCTGTTCGGGCTTCAACAGCAGCATCCTTCTTCACCAGGGCATCCATACGGTGGCTGCGCCAACTCCAGAATAGATTGCCTGCTTCTGACCTTCGGTCTCACCAAGACCTTAAAAAGATCATTGCAGCGGCGGAATTCACTGTGGATGCCACTCTCAATTCGGCCAAATTTGCATCCAAGGCCATAGCATCTTCTGTAGCAGCAAGAAGACTTTTATGGCTTTCACGCCGAAAATGGAAGCTGGCTTCAGTTCCTTTCGCAGGCGATAAGCTTTTTGGCAATGCTCTGGAACCTTATCTCATCGAAACCAGAGATAAACGTAAAATTCTCTCTTCCTCTGGGAAGAAAGCCGACTATCGCCCTGCTCCTTATCGCCCTCCTGCCTTCCGAGCAGAGACCTCATCTCGCTTCCCCCGCTCTCAGAGGCCATACTCCCAATGCCAAGACCAACTTGATAGGACCCGATGGTAAAGACTGCAGCGACGACACCATTAAAGCCAACATCTTTAACACATTCTTCGGCTCAGTGTTTGTAAACAGTAATGGATCATGCCCAATGTTTCCTAGCCGTACCACAGACAACAACAATGATCTAATACATATCGA